>NC_134929.1:5537883-5750383 GCF_051020765.1 Lasioglossum baleicum | reverse complement strand
CCACACGAACTTTGAAAACGCATCTATAACAACGAAAATGTAGTGATATTTTTTCTTCGTCGACGGGAGCGGCCCTAAATGATCCACATGGAAAGTATCTAACGGTACTTCGCCTTTGTTTATCGCAAACAAAAATCCTTCCTGCCTACCTTGCTTTCTTTCTGCAAGTATACAATCAACGCAGTTCCTCAGTACTTTGTCTATTTTCTCCCTCATATTCCGAAACCAATAGTCCTTTTTCAACAATGCCTCGGTTTTTCCGGACGCGAAGTGACCGTTTTCATGGGCGCGTTTTATTATTTGGGTCCGCATTGACTTTGGCACTAAAAGGCGTATGTCCCCTCCGATTTCTTTGAATAAGATGCCACCCCTTATCGTAAAACCCTCGGCCTGTCCTGACTCTACCAATTCAAACATTTTTTGGATACCTGGATCCTTCTGTTGTGCTTTTCTTAGCCTGGTAAGTATGCTGTTTTCGCTCTCGCCCACCAGCATGCACGATGGAAGCGGGTTTCGGCTCAAGGCATCCACATGCATAAGGTTTTTACCTGAACGATGTTCTATGGTATACTGAAACTCCTCCAGTAACAATGCCCATCGCGCGACACGGACGCACAGATCCTTCTTTCGCATTGTTAAGGCGAACGCTCGGCAATCGGTAATTATTTTAAAAGGTATCCCGAACAGGTAGACGCGGAATTTGTTTAGGGATTTTATGATTGCCAGAACTTCCAACTCGTAACTCGCATAACGCTCTTCCGCTGGAGTTGTTTTTCCGCTCGCAAAATATATTGGGTGTAACCTACCATCGCAATCATTTTTTTGAAATAATATTGCTCCATATCCTATTTTAGATGCGTCCGTATGCAATTCCGTTTCTGCGCCGATTTTATATAATTTCAATACCGGTTTACTAGCTAAGGTGATTTTTAACTCCTCGAACGCATGCTCCTCTTCACTACCGAATTGGAATTTCGCATTTGATTTTAATAGGTTGGAAAGTAGTCGCGCTATCAGTGAGTAATGCGGTATGAATTTTCTAAAATAGCCCGTAAGTCCTAGAAAACTCTGAATTTGCTTAAAATTCCTTGGTTTCGGGAATCGCGCCACTGCTTCGGTTTTATGTTCCGAAGGACGAACCGTACCGTCCTTTACAATATGACCTAGGTACTCTACCTGAGATTGTAAGAATTTGCATTTGTCCCAGTTAATTAATAGTCCTGCCTCGCTCGCAATATCCAACACGATTTTTAAATTGTTTAATCCACTCTCGTAGTCTATGGATGGAACAATTATATCGTCTATATAGATTAATACTACTTTCTTCGCAATTAATTCCTTAAATACCGAGTTAATAAATCTTTGAAACACCGATGGCGAGTTACAAAGGCCGAATGGGACCTTCAAGAACTCGTACTGCCCGTCGGGCACAATGAAGGACGTGTATTTACGACTATCCCTATTCACTTTGACGTGGAAAAACCCGTTTTTAAGGTCGAGTGTACTATATACTTTTGCGCTTTGTAGTAGGTCCAATTGATCTTCTATGAGGGGAAGCGGGTATCGGTCCTTAACCATTTTTCTATTTAACAGACGGTAATCGACGCAAAGTCTCGTAGCCCCATTCTTTTTTTTTACTAACACTACCGGGCTAGCGTACTCAGAAAGCGAATGTTGAACGATTCCATCGCGTAACCATTCATTTATCTGCGCATTAACGGTATCCCTTTCCGACGGAGCTAGTCTTCTCGCGCGTTGGAATACTGGCTCATCATCTTTCAATATGATCGTCATTTTTATATCGGTCTCGCGCGTCGCAATAGGATCATAAGTATCGATCATTTCAGTTAAAGTTTGTCTACGTTTAGCGTCTGCGATGTAAGAAATATCTACCCCATTAACCTCGTGCTCTAAGTTAATATCGGAAATGTGTGGAATGTTACTCTTTTCTATTTTGCGAACAATTATCTCCCCTTGTTTAACGGTCAATTCTACCGCGTCTAAAAAGTCCGTTCCCATCAGGAATCCGTGGGCCATTAACCGATCCGGTATTACGCGAATTATTATCGGGTAGGTATCCCCGTCTATTCGCGCTTCGGTACTAAATTCGCCGACCGCTTTATTCGTGTTCGAGCCTATGCCGCGAAAATAAACGTCGCTATCCCTCAACGCAGGTACCCTAGGTTTAAGCTTATTATATTGATCGTACCGCATTAAACATAAATCGCTGCCTGTGTCGATCAAGGCACTTACCTCACGCTCGCAAATAAATACGCTTTTATAATACTTATTTCGCGGTATCTGTCGCACGGCCAGGCTTTCTTCGGTTGCCGGTGTTTTCTTTGTCGGACAGTTTGCCGCAACGTGCCCAAATTCTCTGCACTCGAAACACTTTGACCCTTTGCTTCTCAATGGACAATCGTAGAAATAATGATCGCGACCTCCGCAATTGTAACACCTTCCTGGCGCTGTATCCCGCGCTGCTTGTCGCTGGTATTGTTCGTTACGTCGCTGCATCCCATCGTCCCGTCGCTGTACCACGTGAGCCCGTCGTTGACCGTCGTCGTCGCGTCGCTGAATCCCGTCATCTCGCCGTCGGGGCGCGTTGTCTTGTCGTTGGATCTCATCCCATCGGCGGGGTCCAGATACCGCTCTCCACGCTGCTGCACCTCCACGTTGCACCCCACTGTCGGGCCGCTGCGTTCCAATTTCGGCGCGTTGTATTCCAGTATTTCTTCGCCAATTCTGCTCTGGTACATCCACATTGTACCTCGTACCTCTGTATGTATTAGGGGGCAAAACCACTCCCTTAAACGCCTCCAATAGCGACGCCTGCGATTTAAACTTCTGCAGTTTCGCATGATTTCTCAGCGGGTGATCCGGTATTCCGTCGATTAAGTATTCGATGAATTCTTCCTCATCAATTCGAATGCGGTTTGCCAGAATTATTTTCCGGTGGAAATATTCCGCAAACGTCTCCTCCTTTTTCCATATCCGATTCTCGAATTCCCTGCGTGCCGCTATTCGGTTCTGCCTGTCACCGAAAATGTCCTTCAGTGCCTTCACAAGGTCGTCAGCAGTCATTCCGACGTGCTCTGGCTTCGAATGAAACCATTCAAGAGCCTGATTTTTCAGCCGTGATACCGCTAATAATTTTGTTGTGTTGTCGTCTAGGCCGTACGTTGCTCGTAGTAGTGTCAACTGTCTCTCCCAAGCGTCGAAAGTTTCGCCGTTTCCATCGAAATAGTTCAGCATCGCTTTCATTGCTTCGTTCACTATTACCGGACCATGCCGACCTGGATACATTGCTGCATTTCGTGATGTGGATGGTTCCTCAATGTTCAGTCTCTGCATTTCGCGGATCATCTCTACCTCTCGTTTCAGCAACTGTATCTCGCGCTCCGCAAGCAGTGCCCCGCGCTCCGCAAGTTCTTTCTCTTTCTTAAGAACTTCCATTTCTTTGATGTCTCTTGCTGGTGACCCCGGATCATCCTTCGCGATATCGTTGTTATATTCGTCTATCCACGAGCCTGACGGATCGTCCTCCATAAGCCTGTTAATTAACTCTTGTTTTACACCGATCGTGCTCAAGCCTCTCGCTTTCAAAATGTCTTTCAATTGCGTCACTTTGAATTCACTTGGCGCGGTATTCATCGCGTTACGTGCACTGTACACTTGATTTCACGACTTTGCACTTCGCAGGTTTTTACGCTCCGCAGTTTTTTTTTTTTTTAAATAGTCCACACGATTGTTCAGTTCTTATATGTATATCTCACTTTTACACTTGCACTACTTGATTTCACTGCTCACTCAATCCCGGACGAGCCCCCAAATGATTGTGGGAATTGGAAGGTTTTGGTGGAAATCAGGTTCGCGTGTAAGGTAACGTAAAAGGAAATATACTTTATTTAAGAACAAACGATACTAAAAAAAAGAAGAAGTCCACTCGGTACTACGCTGTTCTACGCTGTGCTATTCGATCTACTCGCTCTGACTTCCAGAACCACTCTGCCTATTTTCCCTTCGTCAAGGGCTCTCGTCGCCAGTCGTTCTTTTACTTCTCCCCCGCGATCTATACCTGAGTAATAAACGTAACGGTTTTTCCGCGAAGGTTTGGAACTGTTTGGGACACGGTTCTGCAGGCCATCGCCGCTCGCCTGCAAACCATCTGTGTCCCAAATGGTCAGGATACAGAATACTTAAAGCTAGACGCTCTTAGACCTAATGTTAATTTATTCGAACCCCACATATATAACAAGAATAACAAGGGTCCTAAAACTGACCCTTGAGGGACACCTAAATCTACATTGACGGAAGTTGACAGAAACCCATTAAATTTTACCCTCTGAGATCTATCTTGCAAGTAACTTTTGAACCATTGTAATACTGCCCCTTTTATCCCATACCATTCTAGTTTTTTAATCAGGATATTTCTGTCCACTACTTCGAATGCTCTTCTTAGGTCTAAGAAAACCACTCCTATCATTTTTCCGTCCCCTATTATTTTTTTCCATTCCGAAACTACCCACTGTAGTGCAGTTTCGCATGAATGTTTTGCCCTAAAACCCGATTGACATTCTCTAAGCAATTTATTATTTTCTAAGTATTCAACTAATTGTCTCTGAACTATTATTTCCAATATTTTCTCATATACTGGTAATTTATTTATCGGTCTGAATTCTTCAATTTTATTCGTTTCTCGAAATTTAGGTATCGGAACTACTATCGCTTCTTTCCATTCATTCGGGAACATTCCTTCTTCGAGTGACTTATTCATTATATAACATATTTTCTCTGCTGCTGCTTCTACTACATGTTTCATTATCTCCACAGTTATACCTTCTTCTGTACCTGCCTTATTTTCTAACTTTCGGACTAGTTTACATAGTTGCTCTTTTTCAATTTGTGTAAATACTTCTAGAACACACTCGGTGTATTTTCTATTGCCTATACAGTCTTCCCTAATATTTGTATATGTTAGTGCCCTAACACTTTCAACAAAATAACAATTAAATTTATCAGCCATTTCCTCTACATTACTGATTATTCTATTTTCACTTTGTATCTCTTTATACTCTTTATCATTTACTTTACCTTTCAACATTTCTTTTAATACCCTCCACATTTGTTTCGAATCCTTTTTATTTCTATTAAGTTTTTCTTCTACATAGCCTCTCTTCGCTTTCCTACAGATATCCACGGTTTTATTCCTCAGCTGCCGAAATACTTCCCAGTTATACTCATTTTTACTTATACGAGCTACCTTATGTGCTTCATCTCTTTCCTTTATCAGTTGATATATGTACTCACAAAACCATTGTTTTCCCTGCCATTTCTGTTTTATTAGAGCTGATTTTTGTGGCGCAACTAAGTCAAGACAATTGATTATCTTTTTAACCGCCGAATTAGCTACTATGTTTATATTGTCTCCTTCAATAGCATTCAAACATGTGCTTATCATTCTTTTGAATTTATCTATGTCCATTCGCTTATAATCTCTGTATGTAATAATTTTGTTCTTATTTGCTACCAGCTTTACATTCCAGTACACCACTATTGCCAAATGATCCGTTATCTTGGGTTCATGCCATACTTCAACTTCCATCTCAATATTAGAAAAAACTAAGTCAATTATTGTTTCCGAGTTTATTACAATTCTGGTTGCTTCTCTTACTAGTTGCTTTAACCCTATAGAATTCATTACTCTAGTTAATTTATTTTTAATATAATTATCTACTTTCATATCTATATTAAGGTCGCCCATTATTATAACATTATCTTTCTGCATATTTCTGATACAGTTTTCCTCAAGGAATTCAATGAAACTAGCATCTTTACCATTTGGCGAGTGATATACTACCATAATTATTCCTACATAGTTTTTATCTTTAATTTTTACTGTTATTGTCCACCAATTTTTATCGCACGTTTCTATCGCTATTATGTCAAATTTAATTCTTCTATCTATATATAGCAATACTCCACCCGTTCTACTAGATTCTGAGTCGCCTCGCACACATGCATATCCGCTAATGTATAATTCGTGATCCTCTATCTGCTGCGTTACATGAGTTTCCGTAAATCCAATTATACTCGGTTTATATTTCTTTACCAAAACATTCTCTATTTCGTCTTTATGCCACAAAAATCCCTGTGCATTTAAACAGATTACTCTGTTTTTGTCCCTGTTCATATTTCCTGATTGCTATATGTTATTACATTGGATTCTATCCCTTTGTTTTTCTATTTCTTTCTTAAAACACGGACAATTACTGTCATACGCCGAGTGATCCGACTTCAAGTTTTTAATTTTAAAGACCTTAATTTTTTCTTCACAATTAACACACTTTTTCGTCTCACTTTTACATTCTTTCGTCGCATGTTGCTTTGCGCAATTTCCGCAGGTTTCTGTTCTCTTACAATCTTTAGCGAAGTGATAATACCCACAACACTTAAAACACCTTAACATCCCTACATAATCATGTACTTTACATATGTTCCACCCTATTTTTAATTTTTCTAACTGCTGAAATTTCTCTCTGGTCCCAGCATTCACCTCCGCTATCACAGTCATCTTTTTCGGATTATCCTTTGCCGCCTTATATACTATCTTCCCCTCGATGGCGTTTTTCTCCAGTCCATTTTGGTCCACTATTTTTTCCCAAAAATTTTGTTCGTTTTCACAATCTTCTTTGTCAACATCGAATATCTTCATCTTCAGTTTCCTCTTCTTTGGTGCTTGTACTACATATTTTTCTCCCAAGTCTTTTACTACTTCATGCTTCAATTTTTCAGCTTGGGACTTATTTTCACATCCCACTACAATTGCTCCTTTAGTCACTTTCTTCATTTTAGTGATACCCACTCCTAATTTCGAGATATCAATTTTTTTAATATCTTTTTTGGTATTTTCACTTGAATTATTTTCTTCTCCATCCTTAGGTTTAATAATTAACACCGATTCTTGATTCTTTTTTACAGCTCCGCTGTAGTTCCTTTCTATTTGTCCTGATCCCTTTCCTGGCAATGGTATAATGCTTAATATTTTTTGCATCTCGACTTTCACTGCTTCACCTATTAGTGCTTCCAATTCATATGATTCACAATACTGTATTTCTTCTCTTACTCTATTCATTTCTTCGTTGATAACTTCCGTTATAGCCTTCCTGAGTACTTTCTTCCCTATCATTTCGTCCTTAATTTCCTGTATCATCTTGTACATATTATCAATCTTTGAATCCTTTATGCTTGTTGATGTTGATGTTGATGCGCTCCGCTCCCGTTGTTTTTTTCCATCTTCATGAGCCGACATTTTTCGGTCCCTGCTACTTTCACCCGACATTTTACTGTCACTTTTCACCACATATTTTTCTATTTTTCCACCACAATGTATAAGTTCATTATCCTTATTGTAAACTTTGTGTAGCTTAACACAACCCGGATGAAAATACTTGTCACATTGCACACAATAGTGCGCCTCCGTTTTAACTTCTTTATTGCATTGTCTACATACAGGTGCTTTATCCATCACTCCCTAACTTACCGGCACCGCCGAGTATCTTTCGAACTGTTTACAATTTATGACACCTGTTCGTGTCGCCTCATGCAAACACAAAAATACTGACTCATCCTGTCAGCATGCCATGATGATCTATGGCCGCTTGGCCGTATCACACCTTCACTTTAAACTAATTTATAACTTGTCTATTAGTTCCTCACGTTAGATAACACTTCCACATTCGTTATAGCGCACTCACAATCGTCCAGCGTATTTGTCTAAATCACCGGAGAGCTTTTTACCACTCAAACTCTCATTCTCGACAGAGCACGACGTTACACGTGTTTACTCGCTGAGAGAGAGAGAGAGAGAGAGAGAGGGGGAGAGAGGGGGAGGAAGAGGGGGAGAGGGAGAGGGGGAGAGGGAGAGGGGGAGGGGGAGGGGGAGAGGGAGAGGAAGAGGGGGAGAGGGAGAGGGGGAGGGGGAGAGGGAGAGGGAGAGGGAGAGGGAGAGGGAGAGAGGGAGAGGGAGAGGGAGGGAGAGAGATCATACCTTCCCTCAAAAACTTCTTAGATTCACTTAAACCTACCATCTCAAGAACTAAACCGACTCCCAATCAACCAGGTACTCAGGGAGTCTAGTATGTAGATTGATCCGGTCTCCAACTCAACTCCTGGGAAAAATCATGTATCTTTTGGACTTTATACATCATGGATGAAGAGATCGTATCGCAGTGGTAGTTACGATTCTCCATCCGGAACGGCTATTATCGTTGGGTACTATACGCGAAAAACATTGTTCGTAGGCATACATAATAAATATAGTGTTATCTGCGCAAGAGCAGCAAATATTAATACGACACCAAAAGAACATGTATGTTATAAGAACGAGGGAGCCAATCAGAGCTCCACCAGTATGGAAAATGACATCATCCTCGAAGGCTTCCGATGTAGTGTACAAATGCATGGGTTAATATATAATAAATGCATTGGCAATGGTGATAGTAATGTTTTGAAAAAATTGACGGATATCCCACCATACCCGGACATTGTAAGTAATTATGGTGGTCGTAAATACTCAAAAGTGAAAGAGGTCGTCAGAAACAGCGTAATGAAAATTCCAAACGCTGTTACGAAGGCTGCTACGTTTCGCCGAGAGAGTAAAGTAGGATCGAAAGACAAAATTGCTGGTTTAATTAGAGATTTAGACGATATGCCCAGCCATGTATTTGGGGAACATCAAGATTGCGCTCCGTATTTTTGTAATGGAGTTCCAAAAGAAAACGAGGCAAATCTTGTCCCCACATTAAAAGCGACAGGGATATATGGAAAATTAGAATATGCAATACAACGCATGAAACAAAATGCGTAGAGTTTGTTCCACAATTATACTCGCAATTCTGTTGAAAGTCGTAATGCCATTATTTGCAAGCTCATTGACGGACAACGTACGCATTTAGCGCAAAGAGGCTCCCTTACCAAACGCGTGTAAAAGCATCAGTCGTGTGAAGCAATAGTTTCGCACCGATAAGCAGTGCTTGTCACGTATTACATAAAGAGCCTCCAGCACGTGCAACCGTGCTGGAAAAAAGAAATATTGCCGGACAGGCAAAACGGCACGAACGTTTGCGCGTAGCAAAAGAATGGGGTCTCGCTGTTCGTAAATCGAAATATTCTGGCAAGAGTCGTGGACCTGATAAAGATTATGGTCCAAACGCGGAAAAGCCGGATATTCGTCCCGAAGTTTACAAACAGTACCCTTGCGATCCGCCTAGGCACACGTACACGCTGCCCGAGCGTGTTTGTTTGCGAGTGCGCCGCGGTGCAGCTAGTCAAGCCGGCGTGCACAGCCTCCTGGGCAGACATCATGCTGCCGAATGTTACTATTTCTCGAAAACGTAAAAGTAGGCCACCTTGGGAAGCTTCCGCGGTAGATTGATCTTTTGCCTAGCGATTGTGACTACGGAGAAGCCCCAACTTTGTATTAGCGAAACGGGATTAAAGCTGCCCGGATCCTTGCAATCCTCGTGTACGTATATGTGGCTAGCGGTGTGTGAGTGTGCCACCATACTCTCGCTCGAGCAGTTTTTCCACCCTTAAATAAAAAAAAATCTAAAGCACGAGATATTTGAGCGTTCAGAAACGCAGTTTCACGACCGAAGTCACTGGGTAACAGTGCGATTTTGCGATGTCCTCTCGCATGGATGCTTGAGCACTCCAGGGTTTGCGCAAGAGCAAAGATAAAATAAACAGAAGTCGAAATCGGGTAAAACTCGATTAATTCTATATACAGACGGTGTCTCATGACGCGGCGGCGGTGTTTCCCGACGCGGCGGTAGCGGCAGGAGATCATCGTTTGAACTACGGTTACAAAAAAGCCAACAGTCAGCGTGGCGATATTTTACGGAGTACGCACTGCCAGTGTACTTAATTCTACGCAGCTTATTCTAACGGTAAGGGGCCGTCGGTTTTGGTGGTCCCGCGCTGGGGGATCGCGGAACGGAAACGCGGAAATGAAAACGGTACGCGACACGAAACTCGGGTCGAGCAGCGGTACGGAGAGCGGTACGCCGATGCAACACGCGAACGTGGTACGGGACAACGGCGGTAAGGTTCGACACGATTACTACAAAACAAACTGCGGCGACCAGTGTTGGGATTTTGCACGGTTTTCACGCTCATGCGCGACGATTTTTGGCGTCAGTAAGGTGAAAGTGTGGCTAAATTAGGGTACCTTGTTTAAGGTTCGATTTTGAAATATGAATGTATAACATGTGTGTGTTGTAATAAATTTTAATATGTATGCACACATATCACATATAATATATCAGGTCGTTAAGCATGAAACTTGCCAAAGGTCAAGAAGTTCGCGTTTTCTTTGTCAAGTTTCATACTTAACGACTGATATGAACTTCTGAAATTTTCCGGTACTTTCCTGCCAGTAATAGTCGTAATAGTTCCTCACCACTTTTCCCACAAACTTAGGACGTAGGTACATCCCTGGATTTGGTCACACATGCGTGTGAAAACTGCGCAAAATTCCAACACTGGCGGCGATGCAGTTCGGCGCGATTATGACAAGACCCACTGGAATAAGCGAAGAGGGGTCGCGGAACGGTACTGAGATGCGGTGCGGGATTACGGAACAGAGGCGCGGTACTGGATCTGATACTAGACCACAGTGCAGACGTCGTTACGGGGGCGGACGGTCCAGTGTGCAGGGCGGCCCAAGACACACGGCTAATCGAAGCGGGGGTGTCGTAACCAGGGTTACCATATTCTAGTCTCGCCAGGCCCCTTACCCTTCCGCCCCACTCTTCCCACTAACACTGACGCGCACCACGTGGAGCAAGCTAAGTTAGCGGTACGCGTCGGAGTTAGTGGGAAGAGTGGAGCGGACTCAGCAGACAAGCTGGACGAGGGGCGGAAGGATAAGAAGCCTGGCGATACTAGAATATGGCAACCCCAGTCGTAACCCTCTTACGGAAGCGCCCGAGAGACGGGTTACGAATTCACGCGCCCCAGAAACGCCCGGGGGATTCGATTTTGGGCTGAGAAGAACTGGCGAGAGTCGGAGCTCTGACAAGAGCTGCTCCAGGCGAATTCCGGTGAAATCGCGTTACAGCGCGTCATATATAAATCGAAAACGGAAGCAAGGATCATGGAGAGTGTGTTCCCCCCAGATCTGGAACCTTCTCGAAGATTCTCTACTACTCCCGAAGATATCTGAAGATCCATAGAATTTCCTGTTACAACTCTCATCAGACACCCTCCTGCAGCACCCTAGTGTTCAAGCTGTAAGTTAACATATATACTGCTTTCAAAGTCAAGGCTGCTTCTCATTCATCGCAGCAATATCAAACTTCTCATGGCGAAACTATTAGTATGGTTCATAGAGCATAGCAAAGTTATTTGAAAATTTTCTTGCTAATAATAATTCAATATTAGCTAAGGCTAAACTGAGCCCTCACAGGATCAAATCTTATATATAATTACTACAAAAGTGTACAGAGCAATAAAGCTCTGGGAAACTTTTATGCAAAAATCTCCAGGTTAATAACACAGGACTCAACCTGTCTAAAAAAAAAAATCGCACTCGCTTAGACGCGGCTCGCGACGGATCATTGCCTCGTCGTATCCCTCTCTTTCTTCGGAAGAGAGACACCACGGGGAGGCTTGACCGATTATGCGATCGCGATTGTACGGCGCTCGGGACGGTGAGGGAGGATCGCGATCCGATTTGCGCGCAGATGGCGTGGTTGCCCCTTACGTTAAGCCATGGTTGGCGGCTCGGTATATGGTCGCTATCGGCCTGGCATTGGCCCCGCATCGTGGGCCAGGCCATCTTCGTTCCAGATATTGCTCTTGAAACTGCGGCGGACGAGCTGGTGGCGTTGTTAACCGTGGCTGTGTTGCCTGGCGTGGTCCTGGTGGCTGGGGGGGGGCTCTACGTGGACGTAGTCCCCGTACCTCCGATAGCCCTTCTCCAGTTGTTGAAGGAACGTTTCCATCTCGCCGGCTGCTACTTCCGATCAGTGACGGTAGGTAAGGCGCTTTTTTCGCGCATGCGCGACTATTCTAACCTCAGACGGCCTCAGTCATGTACGAAGATCGAGTACCTTGGCCACCTCGCTAATTTCGCATAATTTCATAATGTTATAGCTGGCGTCAAGACGAATCCAACGACCTACTTTTTTATGACCCTGAGCCCATAAATAATGCTGCAATATTTTATTCCCGTTTTTCGGCCCACTGTGTGACATGGTGTGACAGCGGCGCGGCGCGGCGCACAGTGGGTAAAATCGACGTTCTAGCTGTTCACGCCTATTTCACCATTATTTCAATACATAAAGACCACATTAAATAGGTCGTTGGATTCGTCTTGCCATCAGCTATAACATTATTGAATAAAAAATATATAGTTATAAATAAATAATGAAGGTGACCACAATTTTTGATTGAAAAAAAATTTTTTTGGAAATTTTTTGTGTTGATATTTGTAAAAGACTGTGTACTGATTACTTTTCGTAGGAAACATTTTTTTGTCACACCACCCGAAATGTCTGAAAACTCGTGTGAATAATGAATAATATTTGAAAACTGGGTGTTCACGCCTATTTCACCATTATTTCAATACATAAATAGGTCGTTGGATTCGTCTTGCCGTCAGCTATAACATTATTGAATAAAAAATATATAGTTATAAATAAATAATGAAGGTGACCACAATTTTTTATTGAAAAAAAATTTTTTTTGGAAATTTTTTGTATTGATATTTGTAAAAGACTGTGTTCGGCGTCGACCGACGGTCGGAGGCGCCTGACGCTGGAACCGCTCAGTAATGAGCGCGCGAGGACGGCAATGAAAAGGATCGTGAGAATGAGGGAGAGAGATTAGTTTCAGAGTGAGGTTCACACTGCACTTTATTGAAAAATGGAGAGATCAACAATCGCCGACGAATCGCAATTCGGAAATCTTGCTCGTGCGATATTTCTGCCTTTGAATCGCGACGGAAATCTTGTACAACTCCTTGATGAGGGTCGCCGCGAACGGAGATCTTCACCGCGTTCGGAGGAAAATCTTGACGCGGGCAGACGCACTGATCGCGACGCGAAAGAATAAGGCTCGAAGGCGACTCCAAAAGAACTTCGAAGTAAAGTTGCGAGATATAAAGCGCAGTGATTGTCGCAAACACACAGAATGTACAGAAAATAGATCGAGAAGCTTGATTCGGAGAACTGAGAATCGAACAGACGAGGCGCCGTCGAAGGAGGGCCTTTAAATATTCTCCGAAACGGCAGGCGGGGTCGCACGCGATTGGTTCCGGATCGATCGCATGATCCGGGAAGACGCAACGTTCGAGATTCAAACTATGGGATTTACCGGTGATGGGCGCTTACAAACAACTCGCGGCCGTGCGCAACGGTAACGAGCGATCGCTACGAAGATGGTGCTTGCCACTTTTAACTCCTGCTTCCCACAGTCCGCCAAAATGCGGAGCAGATGGGGGAATGAAGTGCCAAACGATTCCGTCACCGGCAGTTCGATTCTGAAAATCGGGATCTCGAAACGCGGCGCGATACGACATTGTCAACTCCTTATTTGCGCCGACGAATGTGGTTCCGTTATCGGAGTACATGCTTTCTGGTAATCCGCGACGGGAACAGAAACGGACATACGCATTGAGAAAGGCTGAGGTGGAATAGTCCGCGACCAATTCCAGATGCACGGCCTTGGTGGCCATACAGATAAATAGCGCGATATAAGCTTTTCGGGATGTTATCCCACGACCAGCGGAGGCACGGATGTGGACGGGCCCGGCGTAATCCAGCCCGCAATGCGAAAAGGGTTTTTTCGGCGGGGAAACTCTCGGGGCAGGAAGGTCTCCCATGATCTGAGTCGGGAGGGAGGCCCTTTCTCGGACGCACCTGACACAAGCGTGAATGACGGCCTTTACCTGACTCCGACCTCGCAGAAGCCAGTACTCTTGACGAAGAATATGGAGGGTGAGCTGCAAACCGGCATGCAAAGCTCGTGTGTGAGCTTGCTCAATGATAAGGCGAACCAGCGGATGGGGAGGTAACAGAACGGGATGCTTCGATTGCACTGGAAGAGGGGCGTTGCGAAGACGACCTCCGACGCGAAGCAGTCCGTCTTTGTCGAGAAACGGGTTGAGAGATTCAAGAGAGTCTCCGCGAGGTAGTGGTTGACCACTGGAGAGAGAGGCGATGGTGTCACCAAAGTGGACGGTTTGAATGCGTCGCAACCAAAAGATTTTGGCAGCGGTGCATTCGGAGGCGGTTAAGGCGCGTCCTTGAGCAGAATTTGAATTGTAACGGCGACAGCGACGGGAATTACCGACGAAACGGTTGATATAAGCCGTTACTCAGATGAGTTTGGGCCAATTTGAGAAGCGGAATTCTAAATCCCAATCGGGAGAGGGAACCACGCTGTGAAGCACGACATTTAACTCGGACGAATCTTCTACAGGAGGTGGTCGAAGTTGCTGAGGCCATTCCGTGGGATTGTGGCGAAGCCAAGAGGGGCCATGCCACCAAAGACGAGAATTTATTAATTCATCGCTTAGAAGTCCGCGCGACGCGCAGTCAGCGGGATTGTCCGCTGTCGGAATATGATGCCATATAGCTTGAGGGAGACGAGATTGTGCATCTGCAACCCGGTTGGCGACGAACGTTTTCCATTTGGAGGGGTGAGACTGCAACCACGCTAGTGCCACTGTCGAATCAGTCCAACAGTAGCATGGAACATCGAGCAGGTCAAGGGATGATGCAACAAAGTTCATCAGACGAGTCAGAAGGACGGCAGCTTGCAATTCAAGCCGAGGGATGGTCAGAGGTGTCAATGGGGCGACCTTTGACTTGCCAGCAAGCAGAGAGACATTTATGTGTCCGTCGACGGTGGTACAGCGGACGAAAACGACGGCGGCGTAGGCAACCGTCGAAGCGTCTGCGAAACCGTGGAGTTCGATCTGTGAGACATCTGGAACCGACCCGATCCACCGTGCTATTTGGAGTCCGTTTAAAAGAGGAAATTTTGAATAGATGGATTTCCATTGTTCATAGGACTGAGTCGGGATGGGGTCGTCCCATCCGAGACGAAGGCGCCACAATCCTTGAATGAGAATTTTCACTCTAATGATAGCGGGGGTAACCCAACCGAGAGGGTCGTACAGTCTCGCGATGGTCGAGAGAATAGCGCGTTTCGTTGACGGTATCGGCTCGGATAGATTCACGTTAAATTGAAATGAATCACGAGAAGGGTTCCAGCTTATCCCGAGGATTTTGACTCGATCGTCGGGAGCAAGAGTTTTGGAGCAGGCTAGTCCATGATCTTCCTGATCGATGTCGGAAAGAAATTCGACCGAATTACTGGCCCATTTTCGCAATTTCATTTGACCGCATTGGAGCAGATGGACTAATTGATCACGGGACTGACGAATAGCCGATAGATCGTTGCCGCCGTAAAGGACATCGTCGACATAAATATGAGACTGAAGCACGGGAACTGCGAGCGGGAACCGTTTTCCTTCATCCTTAAGGAGTTGTTGCAGAACGCGGAGAGCTAAAAATGGAGCACAGGTCATGCCATACGTCACGGTCAGTAATTGGAATGCCTGTGCATCCTCGGAGAGGGATGATTTCCAGAGAATACGCTGATAGTCAACGTCGCGTTCGTCAACAAGAATCTGGCGGTACATTTTGGCAATGTCCGCTGTATAAACGAATCGGAATGTTCGCCATCGAAGTATGATGGCAGAGAGATCAAGCTGTAATTTGCGACCGGAAAAAAGGTGGTCATTTAGAGTGGAATCGTTTGAAGTGACGCTGGATGCGTTAAAATCAACACGGAGATGTGTGGTTACGCTGTCAGCGCGCAGCACTGGATGGTGCCGAATGTAAACACACTGAACAGGCGAGGACGAAACGGGCGCAGGACGCATGTGTCCGAGAGACTCATATTCTCTTAGAAACTCTTTATATTCCACTGCCAGGGATGGTTGGAGCAGAAATTTCCGATGGATGGACTGCAGGACTTTGTCTGCAGCACCACGAGAATGGCCAATATCAATTGGAGGGCCCGTACGGAACGGGAGACGGACTATGTACCGCCCATCGGAAGCTCGCGATGTGTGCTTTTGAAAATGCTGCTCACACTGTTCGTCCTCCTTGGTAAGGAGGGACTGCGAGGGGACTTCCTCAATCTCCCAGAAACGGCGCAGCTCGCTCGATAGTGTGTCGTCTTGGACACAGTGATGCATCGCAATGCTTGAGCCGGCACAAGGTCGTGGGCCGTCAGGCGACAGAGAAGAGAAAGGGCCAGAGATGACCCAACCAAAAATTGTGTTCTGGGCAATAGGTTGCCCGCTTGAGCCTTTCCGTAGACCGTCTAAAATTATTTCAGAATAGACGTCTGCGCCGAGGAGGACATGAATCGCGACCGAATTTGACGGATCAGCATCGGCCCAATTGAGATCGGATAAATGATCGAGAGTTCGACTGTCATGAATGCGCTTCGGCATGTATGTCGAGAGAGATTCTAGAACGAGCGCGGTGGTCGAAACCGAAGGGCTCGTGGAATTGCGAGAAGCGATCTGGAGGCGCACGGCGTGGCGCAACGTACCAACATGGACCCCGCCGACGGCAGATATGGTAGTCGAAACGCGAGTGCGTTTCGCACGTAAGAGGTGCACCATGGCCTCGGTTATGAAACTAGCTTCAGAGCCTTGATCAATCAAGGCTCGGACTGTGATGCAGCGACCTGACGGAACTCGGAGTTGCACCCATGCGGTGGCCAAGAGAATACCTGAGGTCGAGGCCGCGAGGGTGGAAGCGAAATGAGAGTTGACCTCGGTCGGCATCGAGGTGGCTGTAGATGATTCCGGAGGTGACGATGATGCGGAAGACGTTTCTAAATGCAGCAACGAGTGATGACGTTTTTGACAGAATCGACAAGAGTATTTGCTGGGACAGTTTCGGATAGAATGACTGTGACTTAAACAATTAAAGCAACGCGAAAACTTTTGAACAAGTTCGCGCCGACCGTTGGGGCTTTGAGCCGTGAATGTCGGGCAAGCGCTGAAACTGTGAGAAGCTTGACAGACGGGGCACGAAGGGCGCGAAGGGTTAAAGGGCCGTGAAGCGGTCGCAGCATGCACTCGCGATGAACTGGCGGCGGGATGACTTGAAGCTTTAGGACTCTGAGAGGTCGTGGTGTCGGAATCGAGCGCAAATTCCTCCAAACCGCGAGCACGTGAATCAAGAAATTTCGAAAACGTCTTGAACGACGGCGGCGTTACGTCGTCGCCAAGTTTGAGTTTCCACGCCTTCCGCGTCGAAGAGCCCAACTTTTGTGACACAATATGGACCAGGAAGTCATCCCAAAGATCCTCTGGTTTGCGCCCGAGCTTCTTTAGGGATTCGACGGTGACGCAGACACGATCGCGGAGATGCTGGAGGTCCGTGGCCGATTCGGGAGAAAGCGCGGGAAGCGTGATTAACTGCGAAAGATGCGCGGTTATTATGCGCCTCGGATTATTAAACCGCGCCGTAAGCGTATCCCAAGCGATTTTAAAATTATCTTCCGTGATTGACAAAGTCGAAATACACTCAAGCGCGGGACCCTGCAGAACGGACACTAAGTGATGGAAACGCGTTACATCGTGAAGCGTAGAATTTTTAATGATTAACGCGGTGAATTTATCGCGGAACGCTTCCCAAATCTCGTACCGGCCGTCGAACTGCGGTACTTTGATCCGGGGAAGCTGCGTATCTGGAACTGACGGACACGCTTGTCCGTCGCCCGCGGACTTAGGCTGACTTACGGTGGCGGTGGTCAGCGCGTCGAGTTGATTGTTCATGAAGGCTAGCGCGTCCAAGTACACCTCCTCCGTAGCTGCAAATTGGTCGTCCTTGAAGTAAGGAAGCTTGGCTCGTTCCTCCGATTTGATAATGGTGAATAGTCGCGAATGACCGTTCTCGAACCTCCGCCACTGATCCTGAAGGTGGACAATCCTCGTCCGCAAGGTGGATTTGGTCCAGTTGTTCTTCCCTAGCTTTTTCAAGTTGGGGAGAGCACGTTCTATGATTTGCTGAATTTGAACGTGGGCTTCGAAGTTGTCTCCCATGATGTGAAACTCTTGTCCACTCCCTCACTTGCCTGTTCGTCACGATCCGGCTCGAAGGACCAAAATGTTCGGCGTCGACCGACGGTCGGAGGCGCCTGACGCTGGAACCGCTCAGTAATGAGCGCGCGAGGACGGCAATGAAAAGGATCGTGAGAATGAGGGAGAGAGATTAGTTTCAGAGTGAGGTTCACACTGCACTTTATTGAAAAATGGAGAGATCAACAATCGCCGACGAATCGCAATTCGGAAATCTTGCTCGTGCGATATTTCTGCCTTTGAATCGCGACGGAAATCTTGTACAACTCCTTGATGAGGGTCGCCGCGAACGGAGATCTTCACCGCGTTCGGAGGAAAATCTTGACGCGGGCAGACGCACTGATCGCGACGCGAAAGAATAAGGCTCGAAGGCGACTCCAAAAGAACTTCGAAGTAAAGTTGCGAGATATAAAGCGCAGTGATTGTCGCAAACACACAGAATGTACAGAAAATAGATCGAGAAGCTTGATTCGGAGAACTGAGAATCGAACAGACGAGGCGCCGTCGAAGGAGGGCCTTTAAATATTCTCCGAAACGGCAGGCGGGGTCGCACGCGATTGGTTCCGGATCGATCGCATGATCCGGGAAGACGCAACGTTCGAGATTCAAACTATGGGATTTACCGGTGATGGGCGCTTACAAACAACTCGCGGCCGTGCGCAACGGTAACGAGCGATCGCTACGCGACTCTAAACATTATGAAAAACAGCCAGAGCAAGTGTAGCTCGACGGTTGGCGTAACGGCCGGCAAATCCCATAATTCGAATCCCGAACAGACTGTGTACTGATTACTTTTTGTAGGAAACATTTTTTTGTCACACCACCGGAAATGTTTGAAAACTCGTGTGAATAATGAATAATTTGGCCACGATTTCGATCGAACTCACCACTGTGCGCGTGTCACGCGACGCTTTAAACTATCATAACTACGGTTCCCCGGGTCATCCCGGGTATAAATTTTGCACGATCTTTTAGAGGAGATCTTGCCGAAAATGTTCCACTTTGTCAGACCATGGGAATCCCCGGGAATGACAACTTTATCCCTTGTCAAAGGTGAAAAACTTCGACGATTTTCCTTAGTTGATTAAATATTTTTTTTCATAATAAATTATGAACAATGACGTTTAGTTTCTGGTGCGTTCTCAACATAGATATACATTCTTCATATAAAAAAGAATTGGTCGCTTAATCTTCAGTAGGTTTTTCAGGACATCATTATGAAGAAAAGGAATTTTTTCGGTGATAAATCGTATCTGAAAAAGTTTGATCTTTGAACGTTTATTGTAACGAGAGTTTTTAATAGCTTTAATTAATAGTATCGTTTTCGAATGTAATAGACATTTGAGAAACATTGTGCATTCGTTAAAAATCGATATGAGGACTTTGAGTTTTTAGCCCGTGAACAGCTAGAACGTCGATTTTACCCACTGTGCGGCGTAGGGTGCCGCCGAGGCCGCCACAGTTCCCCACAAACTTCGGACGTAGATACGGTCCTGACGAAACTCGCGCATGCGCGAAAAAAGCGCCTTACCTACCATCACTGCTTCCGATCGGCGTGTTATCCTGATCAGTACTGATCTGCAGGCGGGTGGCTGCTGCTCGTTCCTTCCTGCTGGTTTCAGCTGCTTCTGGTTGGTCGGAGCCACGAACGTGAATGTGCTTAGTATTTTTTATTTTTCCTCTTCCGTCGCGGAGGTCAAAGATGACCGGTGACACTCTGCGGTGTGCCGTAAACGGGCCGCGTACTTTTCGGAAGGTTTTGCATTCCGTTCCGCCTTTTTGTCGGACACTCGGTTCCCAGTTTCGTCGGTGCTTGTCGTACTGCTTCCGGCTGGTTCTGGAAGCTGCGGGCCGTGTTGCATCGAGGCAACTCTCGTGCTTCTCGTAGACGACGTAGACGGTGCTCCAAACTGTAATTGTTCAGGGACCAGACTAGTATTGTAGGCTCCCTGGCGGGATGTGCTCCCTCCCTGTGTTGAGATACGCTGGCGAGTATCCTATGGCGCTGTAGTCGTCCATGTTATAGACGAATGCTACCTTGGGGCAGTACAGATCCCAGGCTTCTTGTCATCGGCCGGTATTCTGGCTAATCATGGTCTTGACGACCATGTTTACACGCTCGACCGGGTTGCACTGGGGAGCGTAGGGTGGTGTGCGTTGCTGTTTGACGCCCCATTCTTTGAGCGCATGCTCGACTTGGTTTCCAATGAATTGACGGCCGTTGTCGGTAAACGAGTACGGTCGAACAACCACGGCGCACGACTACGGGTTCTCGGATGACTCGTGTGATGGCCGATCCGGTGGGCCTTCTCCAGGGGCCGTAGTTTGATCCATTTTGTGCACCGATCTTGGATTATGAGCGGGGTGGTGTTGCACGCACTGGATCGTGGCAATGGCCCTACTAGGTCGGCGTAGACCATCTCTTATAGCTGGTCGACAGGTGTGGCATGCATCAGGCTGGCTGGTAACTGTTGGAGAGCCTTGTGTTTGTGGCAGCTCTCGGAGGTTCGGACCGTCGCGGAGCATTCCGAGCCAGTGGTACAAGCGGCAGAGACGAGTTTTTGCCATCCCCAGGTGGCCGGCGCACGGATCGTCGTGGGATTCGCAGAGGACGCGAGGGCGGTCGCATGTGGCTACGCACAGTTTCCACTCGTCCGGTGCTGGATCGTCGTCGAAGTCGAGTGTGTGTAGCACGTGATGGTACAGGCATCCTTCCTGGATTACAGTACTCGGGATGCCGTTGATGATTCCGGTTCCGGAAATGCTGCAGTCTAGATGAGTCTCGGACTTTGTCGAGCCATGATGGTATTTACATATGAACAGACCGACCCTGGATCGACGAGAGCTCTATTCCACTAATTGCCGACAGTGACAGCTGCTCCGGTTATCGGAGATCTTGGGGGCCGGTTCGCTGGCTAGACGGGCCCGGTCCGTGGCTCGTTTCCCTGGTGCTCCCGTGGGCACGGTCGCGCGTCAGCACGTTCTCTCTGCCGCAGAACGAGCAGAACTTTACGGGCTCATTCTTGCAGTTGAAGTGGAGTGCCCTGGCTGATAGCACCGCCAATAATGGGTGCTCCGGATATACGAGCTGATGGCAGCTAGCGCGGTCCTGCGAGTTGGTTGACGGTTGACCGGGCTTGAGAATGCTCCGCTATGCATTCTGCGGAGTATCTCCTCAACCTCTCCGACATGTTGTATTAATTGATGGATGTCTGTGAAGTCGCTCCTTCTGATCTTTAGTTAGAACTTGTCCCGCATATGGCAATACAGACCGTCCAACTATCGTTCGCGAGAATACCCTCTGTATCTCCGCAGCAAGGTTGTCATGGCAGTTATGTAGGAGCGTATCGGCTCATTTGGACCTTGGTATCGGTCGACGATCTGTCGGTCGAGGTGGCGTTGCAGCTTGGGAAATCCCTCCAGCATCCGGAAGTCCGTTAATCGATAGGCCTTCTGGAGCTCGTGGACGCGTTCCAGAAATCCATGCGGATCGCGTCCGACGAAATGACAGTTCCACTTTCCCATCTGGTCCATAACGGTGTGGGGTGGACGTGTTAGCATGGAAGAGTCCTGCTGCCAACTGATTATGGAAACCGGCCAGACCCTTCGTTTGGTCGGCTTCCTCCTGATACCATGGTTCGTCTTCGGGCTTATCGGCGAAGGTTTCAGGATTTCAGCGCACGTAGGCTACCAGCCTTTGTCGCGTCTGGACTACGATCCCTTCCCGTACCGATTCCAAACGTGTTTAACTCGCTGATGAGCTGTCCATCTTCAGGCGGTACATCCATGAGAGCCCCACGGTGACGCGTAATGTATTCCAGCGGGAAGAAAAAGATTCGCTCGCAACAGTAAAGCCGAACAAGGAAGTCGTTCGATTAAGCTTGCTACGGTATAGCCGAAAAAAGGAACAAGAAAATCGCTTGATTACGCTCGTACTAGAATAGACTAATTACAAAATAAAAGAAGAAAAAATTCGCCCGTGGAACGCTCGCAACGGAAGTTCACACAATAGTAACGGAAAGGAGAAAGAAAAAAAATTTTTTACATTGATTTCGCACGCAATAATTGATCGCCATAATTTAGTGCGGCGCTCTGACTGCTTTCTTTTCTCAGGTCCCTGTTCGGTCGCCAATCTCGCACACCCCTAATAATTATTAGCGTAGGCAACGAGCCTGCAGTACGCCCCTGTCTTCTTTTTTCTATTTTTAGTTCTGTGCATGTATCTTTAGTTGTATTATATTTTGTTCATCTCCTGTACTTTCTTCTCCGTTTCGTATTTGTACTTTTCCTTTTTATGTAACACATTCTAGTCATCTACCATAGTAATTAAGTATTAACTAGAGGTGTGCGAGATTCCCGAGAATTTTCGGGATTCCCGACAATGTACGGGATATAGAATAATATTTGGGATTCCCGAAAGTATCGTTATTCGCAATTACTTTCTACAGTATTACTAACATAAACATTTCCGACTAATAAGATATGTAATCTTCGAGAACACAATGGCTTTCAGATTCTTGCAATTATTGGAAGTATGGAAAATTTCAAAATGTCGGGAATCAAAGATATTTTCGGGAATACCGAGACTTTCGGGAATCCCGCGAGAAATTCCCGTCCCGACCGGGATCTCGCACACCCCTACCAATTAATATATTTTATTTGATCTTAAATTTTAGATACATGTGAAATAGGGATTTCTGGCTCTGGCCGTTACGCTCGTTCTTTCGAACGTTGCTCTCGTGTCGCGTTTGTTTTCAACGTTCTCTTTCCGAATTTGGCATTTGTTTTCTTGCTGCGTTGAGCCGCTTCGAGAAGAAAACTGCGAATCAGTTCTTAGCAGTGATGCCAGAATCACGCGTCGTGGGTTTTTCCCCTCCGCTCGCTCAGCCGACTCGACCCCCCACTCTGACGCACCTTCGTCGCCACGCACCGTCGTCTACTCTGCCGAGATACTCTGATACAGATACGTTCGTGTGTAGCGCGTGCGCAGTAGAAGCAACGTGGCGACGACAGTGCGTCATAGTGGGGGGTCGAGTCGGCTGAACGAGCGGAGGGGAAAAAACCCACGACCCATGATTCTGGCATCACTGGTTCTTAGCAAGCATTCGCGTAGAGAGTATCGGAGAGCTTGTTTAGAGATTATAATTTTTTGTTAAATATCAAATGATTGCATAAGTTCGTACTGGATTGTTAAATTTTTAAACTTTATTAATCAATTATAATCACCATTTCTTTTCCTTTATTTAAAAATATTTTTTTTTAACCGTCGCGGTTACTTTGCTTATGCAATCATTCACATAGATAGTAGAGTGCAAAAGTACTAAATATATTTAGTACCAGTTAAAGAAGTGTTCTGTGTGTTCCGTGACACATTGTGAATATTATTATTAATCAGTGTAGTGAGTTCAATCATGAGTTCAAGTTCAGGAAGTTCTTTCGACGTGGGAAGCAACTCATTCGTGAGTGAAGAGGAAGGTGGGTGCTCAGCAATCCTCAGCGATACCGGCTGTACTTCCTGCTATTTTGAGGGGAAGATTTTACAGCGTAGTACCCGGAAAATGTGGTGGACCTAATACGACTGCACGGTGCAAGTCTATATATATATATATACAGGGTGTCCCAAATGTGGTGTACTTAATTGAAATGGGAGGTTCCTGAGACCATTCTAAGAGACATTTTCCTTTGCACCAATATCAACTGCGGCTTTGTTTAGGAGTTATTAACGAAAAACACGGACCAATCAGAGCGCGCCCTAGACGCGCGATGGCACGTTCAGCCCGGCGCGCCGGGAGACGAGCGCGGTGTAACGCCGCGATGCCGTAACGAACAAGAGTTTCTCGAGATTATGTGAATCTTCCCCGATTTGGATGAGCTTTGGATATGTTGTCAAGACCATGATTCTGAACAACATTTCCCTTTACAGTTTTTGTCGGCTGGCTTTAGTTTACGCGATAAGTAACTTGTAATTGTAAATCGATCGATGTACTATCTGAACTATCTCCTCTCCGATTTCAATGAGCCTTGGATATGTTGTCAAGACCATGATTCTGAACAACATTACCCTTTACAGTTTTTGTCGGTCGGAAGAACTTTACTTGTCAATTCATATGGGTGGATCTCTTTACCCGACTTACGGCAACTTTACCCGAACGAGGGAAAAAGCAGAAACTGATTGTATTAAAACCTCACTTATTCAGCCGTAAATCCATTTGCTGCTTCGAAATGTGTGTCACTGGGTCACTCGGTGACGAACTGCACAGATGTCTTCAGGTATACGACAGTACCGAAAGCTAAGGGACGTCCGGCCAGGTCGACGAACTGCACAGCCGGTGATAAAAGGCCTAAGGGATGCGCGGTCAAGTCGACGATCCAGAATTTTACTTTCACTTTCGAATCGATAAATAATTCGTATGTTTATTTCACACAGATGCCTTGAAATTTTTCCACACTCACAATCACTGTTCACATTTGTCAACACATAGTTATGCACTAATAGTAATTGCCATATCCCTTGTACTGCTGCACAAATCACAACAATCAGGTAATGCAATCACTAGACTGCGGATTTCATGTATTTGTAGCAAACATGAGTAGTTGCATTTTAATACAGTAGAGAGATTAAAATAATTTCAAAACACCATAGTATTATTTTCAACTTCTTAAAATGATCACAGTGAGAATCAAATATCTGTCTGGCTCCTGTCCCTTGTAATAGCGGCAGCCAACATTAATGTTGCATAAAGATCCGTAGTCTAGTGATTAGTTTAAATATTACTATCAAAAACACAGCTAATAGCAACCGTTAGCTTTGAATTGACAAGTCTTTGGAGATGTTCTCTCTATCGCGACTCGAACGACACTGATTTTCCGCAAGATTTTTCTAAAGAATTTAGGAAGGGCATTTAGAGTGTCGAAATTCGAAATGTGCACGCTGTAGCACGAGAACGACGGGATGGTTATACGAAAAACAGAATGCGAGAAGGACCGCTGTAAGCTTTGTGGCAAACACATGTTTAGTTTTTCCTGCAGGTTGGTACGCAGAGTCGATGGGTAACTGTTCGAAAACGTCATCCGTCCTTTTACCCAGCAAGGGGTAAAAATGTCAGGTCAGCGTAGCATCCCTATTGTCCTATACCTTCCTTAAGAAACTTTCTAAAAGAAGGACAGACGACGTTTTCGAACGGTTACCCATCGACTCTGCGTACCAATCTACAGGAGAAACTAAACATGTGATTGCCAGCGGTCCTTCTCGTATCCTGTTTTTCGTCCAACCGTCCCGTCGTTCTCGTGCTACAGCGTGAATTTCGAATTTCGACACTCTAAATGCCCTTCCTAAATTCTTTAGAAAAATCTTGCGGAAAATCAGTGTCGTTCGAGCCGCGGTAGAGAGAACATCTCCAAAGACTTGTCAATTCAAAGCTAACGGTTGCTATTAGCTGTGTTTTTGATAGTAATATTTAAACTAATCACTAGACTACGGATCTTTATGCAACATTAATGTTGGCTGCCGCTATTACAAGGGACAGGAGCCAGACAGATATTTGATTCTCACTGTGATCATTTTAAGAAGTTGAAAATAATACTATGGTGTTTTGAAATTATTTTAATCTCTCTACTGTATTAAAATGCAACTACTCATGTTTGCTACAAATACATGAAATCCGCGGTCTAGTGATTGCATTACCTGATTGTTGTGATTTGTGCAGCAGTACAAGGGATATGGCAATTATTATTAGTGCATAACTATGTGTTGACAAATGTGAACAATGATTGTGAGTGTGGAGAAATTTCAAGACACACATTTCGAAGCAGCAAATGGATTTACGGCTGAATACGTGAGTTTTTAATACAATCAGTTTCTGTGCTTCTTCTCTTTTTTTACGATAATCTCGTAAACTAAAGCCAACCGCCAAATAGTCTAAAGAGAAACGTTATTCAGAATAATGGTCTTGACCACATATCCAAAGCTCATTGAAATCGGATAGGAGCTAGTAGTACATCGATCCCATGGATTTACAAGTAAAGTTTCTCGCGATAATCTCGTAAACTAAAGCCGATCGCCAAAAAGTCTAAACAGAAATGTTGTTCAGAATAATGATCTTGACCACATATCCAAAGCTCATTGAAATCGGAGAGCA
Organism: Lasioglossum baleicum; assembly: GCF_051020765.1. Lineage (NCBI taxonomy): Eukaryota > Metazoa > Arthropoda > Insecta > Hymenoptera > Halictidae > Lasioglossum > Lasioglossum baleicum. Next base: position 5,724,067 of record NC_134929.1, on the reverse strand, counting down.
TTCACATAATCGAGAAACTCTTGTTCGTTGCGATGTCACGGCGTACCACCGACACTCGCTTGTCGGCGCGGTGTGGCGCGGCCGCCCAGGGCGCGCTCTGATTGGTCCGTGTTTTTCGTTAATAACTCCTAAACAAAGCCGCAGTTGACATTGGTGCAAAGGAAAATGTCTCTTAGAATGGTCTCAGGAACCTCCCATTTCAATTAAGTACACCACATTTGGGACACCCTGTATATATATACAGGGTGTCCCAAACTAAGTGTAAGTCCCGGAAATGGGAGGTTCCTGAGACCATTCTAAGAGACATTTTCCTTTGCACCAATGTCAACTGCGGCTTTGTTTAGGAGTTATTAACGAAAAACACGGACCAATCAGAGCGCGCCCTGGCCCGCCGCGCCGCGCCGCGCGGGCAAGCGAGTGTCGGTGGTACGCCGTGACATCGCAACGAACAAGAGTTTCTCGATTATGTGAATGCTCTCCGATTTCAATGAGCTTTGGATATGTGGTCAAGATCATTATTCTGAACAACATTTCTCTTTAGACTTTTTGGCGATCGGCTTTAGTTTACGAGATTATCGCGAGAAACTTTACTTGTAAATCATGGGATCGATGTACTACTAGCTTCTATCCGATTTCAATGAGCTTTGGATACGTTGTCAAGACCATGATTCTGAACAACATTTCTCTTTAGACTTTTTGGCGATCGGCTTTAGTTTACGAGATTATCGCGAGAAACTTTGCTTGTAAATCATAGGATCGATGTACTACTAGCTTCTATCCGATTTCAATGAGCTTTGGATACGTTGTCAAGACCATGATTCTGAACAACATTTCTCTTTAGACTTTTTGGCGATCGGCTTTAGTTTACGAGATAATCGTAAAAAAAGAGAAGAAGCAGAAACTGATTGAATTAAAAGCTCACGTATTCAGCCGTAAATCCATTTGCTGCTTCGAAATGTGTGTCACTGGGTCACTCGGTGACGAACTGCACAGATGTCTTCAGGTATACGGCAGTACCGAAAGTCAAGGGACGTACGGCCAGGTCGACGAACTGCACAGCCGGTGGTAGAAGGCCTAAGGGATGCGCGGTCAAGTCGACGATCCAGAATTTCACTTTCACTTTCGAATCGATAAATAATTCTTATGTTTATTTCACACTGATGCCTTGAAATTTTTCCACACTCACAATCACTGTTCACATTTGTCAACACATAGTTATGCACTAATAATAATTGCCATATCCCTTGTACTGCTGCACAAATCACAACAATCAGGTAATGCAATCACTAGACCGCGGATTTCATGCATTTGCAGCAAACATGAGTAGGTGCATTTTAAGACAGTAGAGAGATTAAAATAATTTCAAAACACCATAGTATTATTTTCAACTTCTTAAAATGATCACAGTGAGAATCAAATATCTGTCTGGCTCCTGTCCCTTGTAATAGCGGCAGCCAACATTAATGTTGCATAAAAATCCGTAGTCTAGTGATTAGTTTAAATATTACTATCAAAAACACAGCTAATAGCAACCGTTAGCTTTGAATTGACAAGTCTTTGGAGATGTTCTCTCTATCGCGGCTCGAACGACACTGATTTTCCGCAAGATTTTTCTAAAGAATTTAGGAAGGGCATTTAGAGTGTCGAAATTCGAAATGCACGCTGTAGCACGTTTACGAAAACGACGGGACGGTTAGACGAAAAACAGAACGCGAGAAGGACCGCTGTAAGATTTACGGCAAACACATGTTTAGTTTTTCCTGCAGATCGGTACGCAGAGTCGATGGGTAACCGCGCGTTCGAAAACGTCATCCGTCCTTTTACCCAGCAAGGGGTAAAAATGTCAGGTCAGCGTACCATCCCTATTGTCCTATACCTTCCTTAAGAAACTTTCTAAAAGAAGGACAGACGACGTTTTCGAACGGTTACCCATCGACTCTGCGTACCAATCTGCAGGAAAAACTAAACATGTGATTGCCATAAATCTTTAAGCTGTCCTTCTCGTATCCTATTTTTCGTCTAACCGTCCCTTCGTTTTCGTAAACGTGCTACAGCGTGCATTTCGAATTTCGACACTCTGAATGCCCTTCCTAAATTTTTTAGAAAAATCTTGCGGAAAATCAGTGTCGTTCGAGCCGCGGTAGAGAGAACATCTCCAAAGACTTGTCAATTCAAAGCTAACGGTTGCTATTAGCTGTGTTTTTGATAGTGATATTTAAACTAATCACTAGACTGCGGATCTTTATGCAAAATTAATGTTGGCTGCCGCTATTACAAGGGACAGGAGCCAGACAGATATTTGATTCTCACTGTGATCAGTTTAAGAAGTTGAAAATAATACTATGGTGTTTTGAAATTATTTTAATCTCTCTTGTAACCAGACTTTTGTTCACCTTCCCCTTTGTAGGATTTTATTGAAGTTAACAGGCTAGTGTGTGAATATTCGTCAGCAAACTCACTATCGTAGTTCGATACAACGAGAATACTCGGCAGTGCACGATAACCTGGACGTGGCGAGTAGTCCGTAGACCGAATGCTATAATGAGTTAGTTTTGGTTAAATTACTCTGGGCAGAAGTAGTCGACACCGATCAAAGCTACCGGGATACCACGGAAACGGCGATCTGTCTCTACTTGCCCCGGAATTCACCTCGTTGTCTGGCACGGTACAAGAGACTGGCAGGGCACGGTTTCGTGGCCGTGGCGCCTCCTTACCGTCCAACAACTACGTGCTCTAAGCAGGACACACAGGAACAAACCCTGTTCAAAGTCAGCTGGTGACACTCAGGCAAACGAACGGTCTTACCGGATTATACCGGGAAGGACAAACGGCTCCTGCACACCAGGTAATAACAAACTTGGTAGTGAAGAATTACGGATATCTAGGCAGAGCACGAAAGCGTGGTCATGGCGATATGCGAATTCTTCCTGCTGTCCGTTCTGAGCAAAGCACACTGTGTCGGTCTTGAAATCACAACCTACACAGTAATGTAATACTTCTAACACCGGGTAGGTTACGATACCCAATGTTAACTTGACGAAGGTTCGTGCCTCCAGGCACTGGATGACGGAAGGGTTGCAACAAATATGAATAATTGTTGAGAGACAATATCTGGTAAAAGTGAGATATATTCTGTTAAATTGATGTGGATGAGAATACACGGTATAACTACCGTTATACAATTTACAGACGTACAAAAAAGCAAGGTCGGCTACTGAATCCGACACGACCACAATACGGTAGAGAGAGACGCGACGACCATAGACCGTAAACAAAGTCTACCGCTCTAGGAACGCGTGTAAGGAGTTTCGTACGGTTCGCGCGATCGTGGTTCTCACTCGCTTGGAGCCCAATTCTGACGATCGACGCCAGCTCAGCACGCATCGACTTTAATCTTATTGCAGTCCTTTCTACTTTAAATAAAGAACCAATCAGTCGCTGCTCTAAGAAGTGATCGCGGTAGTCACAATGCCTGCTATGGCTTACTGGCGAATTAAACATCGATAGCCTCGTGTACCGACGTGAGAAGGCGGCTCTCTATGATAAATCTTTATTAAATTTTGATAAGTTTGACCGTTAACCTGCAACGCACAGAGTGAGCAATTTCACTACCAGATGAAATCTAATTCAATAAATCGCCTCTTTCACGCAATTTAAATTATAAGTCAACGGAGCTTATATGCTCAAATAAACGTATCGTCAACAAGACTTTGCACGAAGTGTAGCAAATTCCATTAACAGCTCGCAACGCGACAAGAAATGCCCTTTTGCCGGGCAATGAACACAAGGAAATAACTTGCCTTATTGGCGACTTCCAAATACAATTCTCAATGAATAATTTTCGCAATTTAACAATTTAATATTCGCAATTTGAATCTTCTTCGCGACTAGAAATTCCCTTGAGCCGGGCTAGCAACTGAATAGAAAATTATCAGCCTTATTGGCTATTTGAAATGACAATTTTAACTTTACACGATTCGCAATCTCACGCGGAAGACAGCGGGACTCATACGTGCTTACTGGATCGAGCCCAGACGTAGAGTGATTAATCTGCTGCTCGCATCGACCTCCTTCGATCGCAATTAAGAGGGGATCGATGCGCACGCAGCCTCTTATCTATGTCGATCGCTCCCGCGATCCTTGTCTATGACGAGATGACACATGACGTCACAAACGTCGCAGTAGGGATCGATATAGATTCGCGCGATGTTTCGATGTGTAAGCAGTACGGTTACACTCTACTGTATTAAAATGCACCTACTCATGTTTGCTACAAATTCATGAAATCCGCGGTCTAGTGATTGCATTACCTGATTGTTGTGATTTGTGCAGCAGTACAAGGGATATGGCAATTATTATTAGTGCATAACTATGTGTTGACAAATGTGAACAGTGACTGTGAGTGTGGAGAAATTTCAAGACACACATTTCGAAGCAGCAAATGGATTTACGGTTGAACACGTGAGTTTTTAATACAATCAGTTTCTGCTTCTTCTCTTGTTTTACGATAACCTCGTAAACTAAAGCCAATGTTGTTCAGAATAATGGTCTTGACCACATATCTAAAGCTCATTGAAATCGGATAGAAGCTAGTAGTACATCGATCCCATGGATTTACAAGTAAAGTTTCTCGCGATAATCTCGTAAACTAAAGCCGATCGCCAAAAAGTCTAAAGAGAAATGTTGTTCAGAATAATGATCTTGACCACATATCCAAAGCTCATTGAAATCGGAGAGCATTCACATAATCGAGAAACTCTTGTTCGTTGCGATGTCACGGCGTACCACCGACACTCGCTTGCCCGCGCGGCGCGGCGCGGCGGGCCAGGGCGCGCTCTGATTGGTCCGTGTTTTTCGTTAATAACTCCTAAACAAAGCCGCAGTTGACATTGGTGCAAAGGAAAATGTCTCTTAGAATGGTCTCAGGAACCTCCCATTTCCGGGACTTACACTTAGTTTGGGACACCCTGTATATATATATAGCAAAAAAAAAGTTTGAAGTACCAATTTTTTGTCCAATTACGGATGCCGGCGTGCCTGTGCGAGAATGCGGTGGCACACATATCGCTAGATCCGCATATACGTATATGAAATTACAAGGTTTTTTCAACACAAAATGACGCTTCAACATGAGTTCATATTTTTACGTTATCGAGGAATAATTTATCTCCGTTATTTGGATATTGATTACAGACCCGCCATTAATATAACGACAACGCGTTCCGACTTTGGTCGCAAGGTGGAGGAGGAGTCTCATCCAAGCAGAGACGGCTTTGAGGAGCTTCGTTTCAAGCGGACGGAGTCGACGCGAAATCCCTCGGGTAGACAGCAGACCCGTGGGTCGCGAGCGAGGAAGAATTACCAGGCATCGCGCAATTACGCATTTAAGCGTCAGCAAGGTCAACAGATGCAGCAGAAGATTCGAGAGGCTGTACGTAGGAATCTGGCTGCCAGCCTACTATTTATATACCTACGGCATGCTATTTATTGAAAAGCTTACAAGTAACTAATAAAATTCTTAAATCTTTATCGCTTAGCTGGCTAAATATTTTTTCAGTGCAAAGAAATGGTAATTCGTTAAGGCTTTTCAGGAGAAAAAGTAAAAACTTATTCCTAACTTGTTCCAACAACTCTTCTCTTTCTATCCCTCTTCTAAATCGACTATTTATCGTAGTATCATATACAGGGTGATGCACCAGAAACAGGCCACCTGAATAACTCGACTGCTATTGGTAATAGGAAGAAATGCATCAGATGGAACTTGCTTGGATTCGAGGGGGCATTAATGTTAGTAGCTTTTTTGTAGGTGGACGCGTAAAGGACATATGAAGGTCAACTTCATTTTTTTAAATGGAATGAGGTATTTTTTATTACATCAATCGATTCAGCTGGACATTCGTTACAAAAAAGTACTAACCTATGTATGTCGAAAAAATAGTAGTTCAGGAGAGATATTTCAATTTAAATAACTCTAAAATACCATTACTGCCGTACTAAGACGTTAGTGTTTACTTACTTGTGTAACGTCTTATTACGACACAGTATGTAATGGTATTTTAGAGTTATTTAAATTTAAATATCTCCTGAACTACTAATTTTTCGACATACATAGGTTAGCATTTTTTTTATAACGAATGTCCAGCTGCATCGATTGATGTAGTAAAAAATACCTCATTCCATTTAAAAAAATGAAGGTGACCATCATATGTCCTTTACGCGTGCACCTACAAAAAAGCTACTAACATTAATGCCCCCTCGACACCAAGCAAGTTCCATCTGATGCATTTCTTCCTAACACCAATAGCAGCCGAGTTATTCAGGTGGCCTGTTTCTAGCGCCTCAGCCTGTACTTTGTCTTATAATCATCTGATTTCAAAGCCTTTACAATACTTTCAATTTTTGCTAATTCGCTTGTATTTTTTGTCAAAATATCGTAAAAAGAAGCACCGCTATTATCAATCTTCTTCCTCTTCATGATCTGTACTTCTGCGTCACATTTGTTCAGAAAATTACTAATTTTGTAATCTCTGCTAATACACCACAAATATCTTTCACTTACACATAAACCTGCAGCTTTCACCTTAGCTATGTGCTGTTTAAGTAGCTTAGTAGATTATTGAAGGGCGAGGTACTCACTGATGGGAAGCCGTCTCAGTTTTTGACGCGATTGCGTAACTTGAATGACGGGACGTGTATTTATTTTCTATTAATTCGAATTTATTTTTTGACGATTGGTCGACTGAGATTAATTGAATTTGTTCTTTCTGTCATAAACCCTAAGGGTACAGAATACTTCGAAGCTGCCAACCTCCTGAGGCTACCTACTTTGATGACCAAAGACGACATCGAAAGCTATAGGGCAACGTGTCGTGCTTTCTTCAAGGGGGAGAGAATGTAACTACCAAGAGATATCTTAATAATTAATCTTTATTATTCAACATTTTCTTTTCAAAGTATTAATAAAAAATTGTACTACCTACATACTTTTTATATTTCGAAAATCATTTAAATAGTATTTACATTAAAATCTTTTCATATTCCAATGGAATTTTACGAATCGATTTTAATATCTTTTGTCTCATTTTTTGATTTCAGAACTCTAACGCAGCTTCTCATTCCCCTAACAAGTAGTGAGTCAATAAACAACCGTTTTTTTATTGTTCTATTTCTCACGTAGTATATTTTGACAAGTACAGTGGCCGTGAGAACGCCAGGCGTTCCCGCCGGTAGTGATCTGTTTTCTAGATAGGTAGGGTCTGTTTGTACGTCGCTTTTTCTTTTTATAAATATAACAATAACAATTTCGATAATTGAGTTTCCAATTTGCGAGACGTCTTTCCTAATTTGCTACATAATTATTAGTGTCACTTTTTATCATGAAGATGATCATTTGTATTGTAGGAGCGAGAATTTGAAGATTTTCTGTATGCTTGTGTCACGTTCTCATGCAGGAATAGCATGGAACGCTAGTGATGGGCACCATCGACTAAAAACTATCGACTAAATCGATAGTATTCAACTACTATTTTCAGTCGACTGATTTTTTAAACTATCGACTGAATTTAGTAGTGGTGGGGTTACTATTTTCCATAGACATATAGAGATAGACTGCGCGGCCTGTACGAAGCGCTGAAGCCCACAATGGCGGCAAAAAACCAAAATAAAACATCAATAAATACATCAATTAGAAAGAGAGCGCTATGGACCCCGGCTAATGCTCTCTCTCTCACTCTTTGTACCGCGCGCCACCATTGTGGGCTTCAACTCGCCCATAAGACGGCGCAGACTATCTCTATATGTCTATGCTATTTTCAGTCGACTGTTTACACGTCGCCATCTTGAAATTTCAAATGTCAGTGTCAGACGATGAAACGAAAAGGTTAGAAATACATAATTATGACAGGACGTGCAAATATGCAAGTAATGAAATATGTAATAGATATTTCAATACTTTAATTCATATTGGATGTTAAAATCTTATTGCTATTTATGCAATATAAACTATATATGTGATATAAATAAATTGTGTACATTTATATTTATAACGTAGTGTATGAATTTATTATTAAATAAAGACAAAATCATTCAATCACGAAATTTAATATCTCTGTACTGTCCCATACTGTCCTACTATTCATTTAACAAGCGAACATCGAGAATAAGAGTAAATACGAGAATAACCTACAGGTATAAACGACTGAAAACTATCGACTAAATTCAGTTACTGAATCAGTCGCTTAAACTATCGAGCTATTGGTTGAATTTTAACGGCGGATGTTTTGAATAAATTTTATAAGATTTACTATCAAATACATTCACTCATTAGCGATATCGAATTATTAAAAATTATTTTTATTATTATTAATTATTTAATTATTGTCTGGTATATTTACCCCAATTTACTCTTACTGTGCCTATAATACTAAGTGAGCACTGCAGTACAATGCTGTAAGAGTGAGTGAGAAATGAGATCTATACGTAGGCATAGACTATAGCCCGCAATCTAGACGTATAACCACTAAAACGAAATTTCAGTCGACTAAAAACTATCGACTAAATATTCGATAGTATGTAGTAACTAAATAGTAATTAGTCGATAGTTGAATTTAGTCGATAATGCCCATCACTATGGAACGCGCCTGTCCTCTGAGCAGTGATGCCAGAATCGGGGACGCGAGGACGCTTCCCCTCCAGCACAGGTTCCCCCTCTCTGACAGACCGTCCTCGCCGTAGCTTCTGCTGCGCACGCGCTACACACGAACGTACTTCTACTCTGCCCGTGTGCCATGTTGCCGAAGTTTCGGAAGCACGAGTCGGAAAGTCGGGATCTGGAGACGGCGCGCATTTGAATCCCGGGACGGCGCGGTGCACATTTTGCTATAACTTTTGATCTAAAAAAGATATCGAAGCGAAATTTGGACTAAATTTTTTTTTTTAAACCGGGTTTAATGGTTCATCCTAAAATATGTTTTGTATTTCTTAAAAAATTTTTCTCGTTGATTTTTAAAGTTAAGGTAGTCCAGATGGCCCCCAACACAAATTGATTTTTAGTCGAACCATGCTCAATAAACAATTACGAAAAAATTTATAAATATTCCACTTAATAGCACACATGATCGAGATTTTTTTCAGATTTTTCAGATTGTGCAGACATGTTTATAAAAATTGAAAATCTCGAAACATTCGAAGAAAATGCATATTTCGTATTGAACTTTTCGAGATACCAGTTTTATAAAAATTCATTAGTCCGATATTATTGAAACAATTGTCCTTAATTTTTCTCAGAATTTTTTATAAATTGTATCGTTGTTAAAAAATCAAAATCAATTTTTTCGATACTTCTTTGTTGATGTATTATGTAATACTGAATATTTTTATAATCAGAAAAATAATGTACAGACTTGATGATGCAATATAAAACATTTTATTTACGTTATATTTCAATATACATATGTGCATCACTCCTAACAATTTTGTTAATCACATAATTATTGTAACGACATTTTACATATATCAGGTCGTTAAGTATGAAACTAGACAAATAAAACACAAATTTCAAACACATTTGTCAAGTTTCATACATCTCCGGTTACGAAAATCGATTTTAAATGGTCCCTGCCTTTCTGTAACATAACAAAAAAAACAAAAAATTAGTTAAAGTCATGATTGCAAAGTATAGAATAAAATATTAATGTATAACTTTATAGTATGGTTTATACTTATCTTTTCTTTAAAGTCATTCTTGAATCTGCTAATATTGATTTTACGTTATCGCGATTTTAAATGGTCCTCTGTCTTTCTACACCATAAAAAAAACACATAGTTAAAGTTATAAGTACAAAGTACTTACAGAATGAAATATTAATGTAACGATACACTTCTCTTATTATTATAGTAAACAGCCTCCAGTTTCTTTGTCTCGTTTTTAATACTTTTTAATGGGTTTTTAACATTTTTTTATCTTATTAGGAATTTATTTTAGTGAGTGACCATATTCATCGATAAAAAAAGATAAGTATACGTTACTATTTATATTTAGTCCTACAAGATTGCAATTCGAATTACGATTTTAATTATGTCTACTTTTTCCTTGAATATAGCAACGCGTGGGTATCAGCGGTAATGAAATAGCAGATTCAAGAATGACTTCAAACAAAAGCGAAGTGTATCGTTACATTAATATGTCATTCTGTAAGTACTTTGGAATTATAACTTTAACTATGTGTTTCTTTTTATGTTGTAGAAAGGCAGAGGACCATTTAAAATCGCGATAACGTAAAATCAATATTAGCAGATTCAAGAATGACTTCAAAGAAAAGAGAAGTGCATCGTTACATTAATATTTCATTCTGTAAGTACTTTGTACTTATAACTTTAACTATGTGTTTTTTTTATGTTGTAGAAAGACAGAGGACCATTTAAAATCGCGATAACGTAAAATCAATATTAGCAGATTCAAGAATGACTTTAAAGAAAAGATAAGTATAAACCATACTATAAAGTTATACATTAATATTTTATTCTATACTTTGCAATCATGACTTTAACTAATTTTTTGTTTTTTTTGTTATGTTACAGAAAGGCAGGGACCATTTAAAATCGATTTTCGTAACCGGAGATGTATGAAACTTGACAAATGTGTTTGAAATTTGTGTTTTATTTGTCTAGTTTCATACTTAACGACCTGATATATGTAAAATGTCGTTACAATAATTATGTGATTAACAAAATTGTTAGGAGTGATGCACATATGTATATTGAAATATAACGTAAATAAAATGTTTTATATTGCATCATCAAGTCTGTACATTATTTTTCTGATTATAAAAATATTCAGTATTACATAATACATCAACAAAGAAGTATCGAAAAAATTGATTTTGATTTTTTAACAACGATATAATTTATAAAAAATTCTGAGAAAAATTAAGGACAATTGTTTCAATAATATCGGACTAATGAGTTTTTATAAAACTGGTATCTCGAAAAGTTCAATACGAAATATGCATTTTCTTCGAATGTTTCGAGATTTTCAATTTTTTTAAACATGTCTGCATAATCTGAAAAATCTGAAAAAAATCTCAATCATGTGTGCTATTAAGTGGAATATTTATAAATTTTTTCGTAATTGTTTATTGAGCATGGTTCGACTAAAACTCAATTTGTGTTGGGGGCCCTCTGGACTACCTTAACTTTAAAAATCAACGAGAAAAATTTTTTAAGAAATACAAAACATATTTTAGGATGAACCATTAAACCCGGTTTTTTAAAAAAAAATTTAGTCCAAATTTCGCTTCGATATCTTTTTTAGATCAAAAGTTATAGCAAAATGTGCACCGCGCCGTCCCGGGATTCAAATGCGCGCCGTCTCCAGATCCCGACTTTCCGACTCGTGCTTCCGAAACTTCGGCAACATGAAAATTGGTGAAAATCGAAGGAACGCGTCGCCGACGCGTTCGGTCGAGCAGGTAGTCACACGGACATGGTAGAGGTACGCTTGTTGTGTAGCGCGCGTGCAATCGAGCATTCACTCACACGGGCAGAGTAGAAGTACGTTCGTGTGTAGCGCGTGCGCAGCAGAAGCTACGGCGAGGACGGTCCGTCAGAGAGGGGGAACCTGTGCTGGAGGGGAAGCGTCCTCGCGTCCCCGATTCTGGCATCACTGACTCCTGCTGACTCCCTCGCCGCCACTGCGCTCCCCTCCTCCACGCTCCGCGAATGCACGCGTACCCTAGACCTGGCCGCTAACTATAATACTATCGCAGGTAACCAGGGGGTTTTTACGCTAAAACACTTTAAAATGAGCCCCTGAAAAAGATGGTATGTATCATTAAAATTGGCGTCACAAGTGAGCTGGTAAAGGACGCCGTGTACCCCCGTTTCAGGTAGAGGCGGGTCGAGCGCACCGCTATTATGGTCCGTTAACTATATCGCTGTATAACTCTAACGATTAAATCCCCCCTAATTTCACATGGACTACAACATAGTTCATTTAGAACAAAATCGGCGATGGTGCCTGCAAAAATTGATCGATTCGGCATGGAATGACCTTTACATATCTTTTTGCAGAATGTCGCAGAAGAAGTACGGCTACCCCAAAGACTTCAAGGATCACCCGAATATATATCGAAAGATATTAAAGGGGTTCCTTGAAGTCTATCCGGATTCCACCAGCAGCAGCGGAACCATCACAATGGACAGCGTGCGCTATATGTATATTCAACGCGGCGTATGTGGTTCCGCTGAAGCCGAGGAGACTCCAGAGCTTGCGCTTATATATTCGGAGGCATCACCTACGAATGCATACGGATGCCTTCGAATTGGGCCTTGCAGCAGCCACCTCCCCATCCCCCCTTCCTGATGATCCTGCCCCATCCAACCTCCACTCCCCTTCTCCTGTACGCCATCTTTCTCCTGATCCCGCCATTTCTGTACTCCATCTTTCTCCTGGTCCCGTTCCTTCGTCATCTCCCCCTGATTCCCCTTCCGGTTCTAATTGTCCTCACCCACCCATTCCCACGGCTGCTGAGCGCAAGCTCAAAGAGCGGCGCCGAAGGCAAGTGGACCTTCTGGTGGAGAGTCTGCAAGGATGGGGAGACGATGTAAGAGAAAATAAATTTTAATATTATTATAAAAATTTATATTTTGATTGTTTATATATTTTGTAAGATGTTGTAAGAATGATGTAAGTGTGCATGTCATATGACTGAGTGTGAGTTTAATGTTTAAGTGTTATATATGTTTTTATCGATTTACGTGTCATATATGTTTTTATTGATTTGCATGCTGCGTTAATGTTTTGTTAACAAATGTATGTTTTACGTTGTGATTTTGTTAAAATAAAATAGACAGTCTCTTGCGAGCGATTGACGAAGCATCACGTCGTGTCAAATATATTTACGAATTCCGTGTCCAGCCTCCTTATAATTTTCAGAAGTGGGATTGAGACAGTCGTTTCGCAATTTCAATTTCAAGTCGGTTTTACGTGAAGTTACGTGACAGACGTTTGTGTGAAATTTCATACCGTGTCGTTTTAAAATGAGTTGTTCTCTTACGGTACCGGAACTGAAAGAGAAGCTGAAAGCAAAGAATTTGCAATCGACTGGTACGAAGGCCGAACTGATAAAACGTTTATTGGGTGCTGGTGTCACAGTGGAAGAATTAGCTATGACAGATGATGGGTGCACGGAAGAACCGGTTGCGGGGACGAGCGACGAGACTCGCCACCGACCCGATACGAGAGGGCTGGTGGACGAGATAACTTTACGCGAATTAGACGTTCTAAGGAGAGAACGAGACGTTGTTGTACGAGAGAACGAACTGTTTAGGAGAGAATTGCCGTTGTTACGGGAGACGCCAAGATCAGAAGCAAGCGCATCTGGACGGACGAGAGTGAAGAAGTGGCAAGAGTTGAAAGACATAGTGGGTGAATTTGGTGGAAATAGTAAGGACTTTGGCCGGTGGGAGAAACAGGTGAGAGGACTCCTGTCGACGTACGAGTTGGACAACCACCAAGCGAAAGCAGCGAACCACCAAGCGAAGTGTGTAGCAGATTGACGGGTCGCGCATTGAAGTGGTATCATTCTAGAATGGACTGTGTAGAATTAGGCACCGATGAGCTTTTGAAAGAGTTGAAGAGGCTGTACGGGCAACGACTAGATCCTTTATGTTTGAGACGCGAGCTTGAAACGAGGAAATGGGCCGTGGAAGAATCTTTCGCCGATTACGTGCATGATAAGACAATCCTTGCAAAACGAGTGCCTGTTTCGGAAACAGAATTACTTAGCTACGTCGTTGGCGGTATACCGAATAGGGAATTGCAAATACAAGCTAAGGTGCAGTGTTATAAGTCCGTGGACGAAGTACTGCCGGCTTTCACTAACGTCAAGTTGCCGGCGGGAAGACCGCGACTATCGGAAGTAGTTTTGCTGTCGGGAAAAGTTGCACCGTTGGATGGATCTGGTAGACCACCAATACGCCACCAAACAATAGGCCCTTCAGCTGTCGGATCAGGAAGGCTATTGCCGAGGGAAGGACAAGGACCGGGAAGGCCATCGCCGAGGGAAGGACAAGGATCAGCGAGCACCGGGCGGAGATGTTTTAATTGCAACGAGCCCGGTCACTTCTCAGCTGATTGTACGAAGCCAGCAAGAGAAAGGGGTTCCTGTTTCACGTGCGGACAGATGGGTCATCGAGCAAATCAATGCAGCACACAGACAACGAGGGGCGAAGTCAACTACATTACCCGTGGGCGGAAAGAAGACGATGACTTTCGGCGTGCGGTAGAATTACAGATAAGTAGCGAGAGCGGTGGTTTCAGTACAAAAGTAAACACACTAATTGATTCAGGGAGCCCGATTAGTTTTGTTAAAGGGGGTTACATTCCGAGAATGTGTTTTAAGACCGATCGCGATTCAGATAGGTTTCATGGAATTAACGGTAGTGATTTGAACGTGTTAGGAAAGATGCGAGCTACGATTATTTACGACGCAGTAAAATATTATGTTACGTTGAGAATTTTACCGGATGAAACGATGAAAAACCCATTAGTTTTAGGACGCGACTTCATGAAAATTGCCAAGTTATCGTTGAGTAGAGAAGAAACGGTAGAACGCAACGATATAGCCGACATTATGAACATTGAGGTAGATAAGGTTAACGCGTGCATCAGTACCGACGACATGCATTTCGACGAGAGCCTTTCGGCTGAGATTAAGACACGAGCACGCGAGTTGTTTAATAAGACGTACATTAACGCACAGAGACCTGCAGAGCCAAACGTAGAAAACACGATGAAATTAACGCTTACGAACGACAAACCTTTTTCATTTTCACCTCGTAGATTATCGTATGATGAGAAAAATAAATTACGTTGTATCCTCGACGGATTATTAGAAAGAGGTATAATTAGGGAGAGCATATCCGAGTACGCATCTCCTATCGTTCTGACGAAGAAAAAGAACGGAGAAATTAGAATGTGCGTAGATTTCCGCACATTGAATAAAATCACGGTTCGCGATAACTTTCCTCTGCCATTGATCGAAGATCAATTAGATCTACTGGAAGGAAAAAAATATTTCACGGCACTCGATTTAAAAGATGGATTTTTCCATGTTAAGATGGACGAAGCGTCGGTTAAATTTACGTCTTTCGTAACGCCTTTCGGGCAATACGAATACACGAGGATGCCATTCGGGTTAAAAGGTGCGTCTCTTAAATTCCAACGCTACGTCACGGAAATCTTTAAAGAGCTAATCAATGAGGGCGAAATATCTGTTTATTTGGATGATTTTCTTATCGCGACAGAGACGATAGAACATCATATGAAAGTCCTCGGAAAAGTATTTGAACTACTTACAGCGAATCTTTTGAATTTACGGTTAGATAAATGCAGGTTTCTCCAAACAAAACTCGATTATTTGGGTTATACTGTAACGAACAAAGGAATTAGGCCGACGGAACAAGGACTCGAAGCGGTAAAGAAATTCCCACTCCCGCGAAATGTACGAGAGGTGCAGGGATTTTTAGGCCTCTGTTCGTATTTTCGGAAATTTATTGAGGGCTTTTCCATCCTCGCGAAGCCTTTGTACGATTTGACGAGAAAGGATGCGAAGTTTCAGTTAGGCGAAAAAGAAAAACAAGCGTTCGAGATGCTTAAGAATCGATTGTTAAACGCGCCGATATTAAGTATTTATTCTCCACGAGACGAGACTGAGTTGCATTGTGACGCGAGCGCATCGGAGTTTGGTGCTATCCTGTTGCAAACGAAAGCCGACAAGAAGCTGCATCCAGTATTTTACTTTTCTAAACGAACAACCGAGATTGAATCGCGCTATCATAGTTTCGAGTTAGAAACGCTAGCAATCGTTTCTGCCCTCCGCCGTTTCCGAAGATATTTACTAGGAATAAAATTTAAGATACTTACGGATTGTCAAGCTCTTAGTTTGACACTAAATAAAAAAGAGACCAATCCTCGAATTGCACGTTGGATACTTGAAATGCAAAATTACGACTATGTGCTAGAGCATAGGGCTGGTTCGCGTATGCTCCACGTAGACTCGTTAAGTCGTCAGGTTCTCGTGATCGAAGACAATTTGTTCGATAGAAATTTAGCGCTATGCCAACATGATGATAAAGATATCGAGAAAATCCGTACAGAGTTAGAAACCACGGAAAGTAAATTGTATGAAATGAGGAACGGTCTGGTATATCGGAAGTATCAGGGTAAAATTTTGTTTTACGTGCCGAGCAATTTGGAATCGAGCATTATGTATAAGTACCACAACGAGATGGGACACGTCGGAATTGAGAAAACCGCGCGGAACATTGCAGATACTTATTGGTTTCCGAATATGAGGTCCAAAATCGAGAAACACATTCGTGGCTGTTTGAAATGTATCGCGTACACGCCAAACTACGGAAAGTTGGAAGGTACCTTGCACTGTATACCGAAAGGGGATGCACCTTTTGATACGCTACACATTGATCATTTGGCTCCTGTTTCGAGATCGCGCAGATCGCGTTACAATTATATATTTGTTGTAGTCGACGCGTTCACTAAGTACATATATTAAAATGTATCCAACTAAAACAACGAACACCGCCGATCTTATTAAGTGTTTAAAATCGTATTTCGAGCATTATAGTCAGCCACTGCGTATCGTTTCGGACCGAGGAAGTTGTTTTGCGTCTCGTGAATTCGATGAGTTTACACAAGAGTATAATATACAGCACGTTATGATAGCGACCGCTTCCCCTCAGACGAACGGGCAGGTAGAAAGATATAGCCGCACAATTTTGCCGATGATCACTAAATTGATGAGTGAGCGTGGTGTGGTATGGCACAATGTATTGCGAGAGGTTGAATTTGCGTGCAATAATACTTTTTGTGTTTCCGCCGCCGACCGTGTTCGTCAAACTCTTGGCTACCAACGCAGATTTAAGAAGGCAATTCAATTTCTCTGGGAAAGGGGCTTTCTTATTCTATAAGTAGATGATGAAGGAAACGTGGACTATAAATGGAGATATGACTGATTCGCAGGCTTCTCAGATTGTTTACCTTTCAATGTTCGGGACATATAAAGAGGACCTGGGCGTGTTAAGCCAAATAACTAACCAAGGAAATTGGTATACTAGAGAGCAGTTAGGAAAATGTATGGTGAAACAGAACACCTGTGGAAAATCCATAAAATTCACACCCATAGCCCAGAAGATGTATTCTAAACTGTGTTCTGCCAACCAGGCCGGTTTCCTCAGTAACAACTATAGTACTCAGCTTTCAACCCAGCCCGTGTTCAGTGGGACCCGGATGCAACATTTTAGGGATGACTTTTTCGAATATCTAAGGGAGAAGCGTACCAATGCTGTTGTGGAGGAGTCCAATTTTAATTTGGTTCAAGAGTTAAGGGCGGCGATTGATGAGATCACTAAGAAGATTGACGACAACGGTAGAAAGTGGAAGATGGGAACTACTGAATGGTATTCGATTGAGGATTTGACTAATGCAGGAGTGGAGAAGAAATTAGAAAAAGTAGTTATACCAACCCTTGGTATATGTTTCTTGGGAAAAAACAAGGCCAATTGACAAGCATAACTAGAGGGTTATTGTTGCTCGCTCGCTTCGCTCGCTCGCAAGTAGGGTTGTTTTTGCTCGCTCGCTTTGCGAGCTGGCGGATAGGACTGCTCTTGCGAAAAGGTTAGTGGTACGCATGGCTAGTAGTACCTATAGCTATTAATGTTTTTTTTTTATTTGGTGTGTGACTCTCCACGAGCCACACAAAGAACTTCCCGATTCGTTAGTTGCAGTATATTATTATCATTATTAAGTGTACGTTTTAAGAAGATTATACGTTTTCAGGGAAATTCAATAGTTTTCTACTTATCAAAATGTTTGCTATATGGCGTCGCATTAAACCAACATCGTATGCTCGTTGCTCGCTTGGTTCCTTGTTATAGCATACTAATGTTGCAAAATAAATTGTCTTAATTAGTTTTTCGCAAACGATACAACTCCTCATTATCAGGGTTTGCAGTATTGATCTTGGTTTTCTTCGATACTGTTAATTTAAATTGTCCCAAAATATATAAACCGCGCTCAATTTTGAAACTCTGCTCAGTGCTACATACAACATTTGTAAAGTTCGCCTTTCTGATTTTTTAAAATCCAAACATACTTTCTCGTATGTTTGTCCCTGACTTTTATGAATCGTAATCGCTTCAGCAGGAACCACTGGAAATTGACTACGTGTGATTTGATATTTTTCCTCACTCGACATATTTACTTGATTCGATATTTTTATTATTGGTGTAAAATTTTGATCAATATTTGCATTTTTCATATAATCACGATAACGAGTTCTTACTTTCACTCCTACTCTGGCCAATTGAAAATCTAACCACAATATAGACGGAATTTTAGTATTTTCTTGAAAAGTAATAAATTTTAATATTCCGCATGTGTGTGTGCTCTATTAACCAATCCGTTTTCAACATCAATGTTATTAATAATTATCATATAGTTTATATTAATTTTCAATTCAATCTCAGTTAATAATTCGTTTTGAACTGATTGTTTTTTTTAAGATTGTAATATAAATTTCTTTTTGTACTGTCATCGATATTCTTTGAAAATGTATTCTCGGGAGTAGAGATGATTAATTCACTCTTGCATTGGGATAATTTTCGATTATTGTAAGCGGAAACATCATCGTAAGGTACAAAAAAAAATTTTTTTTTAAATTTTTTTCTTAAATTTTAAAAAAATTAAAAAAAATTTTTTGTGTAATTACGTTTGTTTCTTCGGTGGAAACTTTCCGTTCTCTCGTATAAATTGCATTGTTGAATGAACTTCTTTCGAAAAAACTAAAAAAACTAAAAAACTACTTAACCAAAATCTAATCAGCTCTAAGTTACAGCGGGGCACATCGATTGCATCATTCACCATCCTGATCGCGTTGTTACTTTTTCTGAAAACGTTAACGAAAAATTTGATTACATAGAAACGGCCATACGCGCACACACACACACACGAACATTTTGCTGAAAATAGTCTAAAATGACTGCAATGACCATGAAACGTGAAGATCTGCTAAAAAATCGATTTTCGATTTTCGGGGTCATTACAATAACTTCCCTATAAAATCGGGAAGTTAAATATAGACTTTTTTTACTATAATTCTTCACATGTTTCCCATGGCAAATTTTTGTATTTGATCTTTCATCAGATTAGCCCTAGGCGCCTTCCGCACAAGCCCTATCTTAAGTCTTTTAGCAGAAGCTAATGAAGAACCCTTAGATTTTAGAAGAAGAAAACTCAGCATGACATACGCCGTAAAACTATTCTCTACCCCATCAAACCCTGCCTACTCCATAATTTCATCTACCCGATATGAACACAACTATCTAATGAAACGATTCTTTCCTAAACCCTTATCCCTCTGACTTAAAACTTACCTAAATGACATAAACCTAATCCCCCCTCCAATAACACCAAAATCTCCCATGTCTGACCCACCCTGGCTAACTCCCCCCTCTAAAATCGATCTTTCATTGAACATTCATCCCAAGGAACAAACTAATCCCCAAATCTTTAAAGTCCTTTTCTATGAAATCTTCCAGAAATACCCTGATTATACACACATTTTCACCGACGCCTCCAAAAGTAAAGAAGGTTCTGGCTGTGCAGTTATCCTTCCTGATAAAAATGTACTATACAACCTCCACGACCTATGCTCTATCTTCTACAGCGAAGCGTTTGCTATTAAATCAGCCCTGGAGCTTACCATTAATTCTCCTTACCACAAAGTCTTAATTTTTTCTGACTCTCTGAGTGTTATTTCTTGTCTGGCAAATTATGATAACAAAGAACCAATCATCCAAAAGATATTCAATTTAATCTCGACCTTATACAAAAAAAATAAAGACATTGTATTTGTATGGATTCCCTCCCATATAGGAATCGCCGGCAATGAAAAAGCCGACACAGCTGCTAAAGAAGCCATGAAGACCTCACCTCAAAATTTTCCGATCTCTCCCAATGACCTAATTAGGGAGCTCAAGCTAAGAATCCAAAATAGTTGGAATAAAGAATGAACTAGATCACCTCCTACCAAACTATTTAAAATAAGAAAAGACATTTATAATAATAACTCTCCTAACATTACACACAGGAAAGACCAAGTAATTGCTACGCGACTTAGAATTGGCCACTCGAATATTACACATCTACACAAAATCTCGAAAAACCCCCCAACTCTCTGTCAACCGTGTAACATACCACTATCTATCGAACATATCCTCCTCGAGTGCCCAGCCCTTCTGACACAACGACAAGCCCACAACATTCCACCCAATCTGAGTGAATGCCTCAACGACCAAAAGATTATTACAAGCGTTCTTACTTTTCTCAAAAATGTAGACCTATACTACAAAATTTAATTATATTTACACTTATGTATTATTGCGATAACAAAAGAATGTACTTATAACTGTATACCAAACGTGGTCGCTAATGACCTCGATGTTAATGCGACCTTTATAAATAAACAATTTAAAAAAAAAAAAATACTTTTTGTAAGTCTACCGACAAGAGTCCGAGTATGTTACTGTTTGGGATGCAACAGCGTGGTGAGGTCATAGATATATAGTATCCGTATGTACACTGATTCAAGACAGCTGATGAGGTCGATGCCAGATCGATAAAACAAATGAAGATCTACAGCAAACTACCGCCCAAACATCGCGCGTTGCTATACCAATACATTGTCTATCCTGTTTTCACGAATTTCGTGATTCTTTCTCATTCTGTCTGTGACCGCGAAATATCTCATGTGTGTGCAGTGTGCATTGACCACATTAGCTGTCTTGAATCAGTGTGCATACGGATACTAGCTTGTACGGACGATTCTTCTCGCACGCGTCGAAGATTTCCGTTCGCAGAAATCGCATGACTCTGTAAACTCGTAGTGCGTGTGTATGATATTGTAAATAGTGCTAGAGCGTTTATTCCAGTATATTAGGTACGGTGTTATGAACAATTATAGTGCAGGATAAGGATTTGTGGATATGTGTGAGAAGAATTTAAAAGTGAAAGGGCATTGACCCCTTCTACTCGATAATTCCATAGGGCGGATATTAAAAATGCCCTTGTGGATTTTACGAGTAGGTAGGTTCAATGTCGTCCACCGATTTTTTAAACATTTTCACCTCGCTGGGGCCCCAAATGAGAACCAAGGTATGCATGCGTTTGTCACTTGATACGAGACTGTCGCGCGCCTGTGTGACGTACGCAACGTATACTTTTGTTAGAAGTGTTGCAGCATTTTAGGCGGATTTTTAATTGTTAATAACTAAATAACGAAGCCGAAATTGCAATTTTTTTATTCTTCATTTTCGTCTTATATTATCGTTGAGAATCACCCCTTAAATTTTCTCAAACCTGTAGGTAAACACCCTGTATGTCAATCGGACTCCCGCGTTGTTGCCATTTTATTACCACGTTTTTATTAGCTCGCTTTCTTGTTTGTTTGTCTGTTTGTCTGTTTGTTCGGTGGCAAATTTTGTAATTGATTTTAAACTAACTTCCTGATGAGCTAGAGACTTGAAATCGGTTACATGGCTCAGAACTAGATGACAATGCATTATTCAAAAAAAAATTTTTGAAAAGTCTATCCGTTTCGGAGAAATAACAATTAAATATTTGCCTGTTCACCTCCCCACGAAACCCTACGTCCACGTGTTCAGCGCTCCCTACTCCACTAGGCGTTCCCACTCTGACTCATCCCCACTCCACTGAACGTCGAACCTTTATCTTTGACATTTTACCATGGCGTTTGTTTTCGATAAGACGGGGTTGCAATACCGTCTGAAATTTACTACGTGTCTCTGTTATAATCTCATAAAAATGTTTAAAATCGATTCAAAAGTTTCACACACACAAGACTAAAAAGCAGAAAATAATTATTAAAATAAAAATAAATTTTTTAAAAATACCACGTTTTTAAAATGGACTAAAAAGTATAAAATAATTTTTCCTAGCCCCGTACAGATTCCTAACCACGTACAGATAATCCTGAAAATTTGTGATTGTGAATTTTTAACATCTACGCAAATACTTGTAAGATTTAAAACGAAAAACGTGGGGCGCATGCAATAGATAATTGATGCATGAATAATTCACCTAAATTACTAAAAATTTTATTGCTTCGCAAATGATATGAACTGTTGTGTGAGATTTCTCAACGGCTTCTACTCTCTACACTCCTTACTATTATCTTGCGCCCCACGTTTTTCGTTTTAAATCTTACAAGTATTTGCGTAGATGTTAAAAATTCACAATCACAAATTTTCAGGATTATCTGTACGTGGTTAGGAATATGTACGGGGCTAGGAAAAATTATTTTATACTTCTTAGTCCATTTTAAAAACGTGGTATTTTTAAAAAATTTATTTTTATTTTAATAATTATTTTACCTTCAGCAAGGCTACCCAGACAACCAAGCGGGCCGAAGCCACAAATGCGCGTGAGGGCTCGTAGTGTTCCCTGAACACAATCTTGGCACATGATGTCGTTGCCACAATCCGGGATATCGTGCCCAGTTTAACGATCGGGCCGTTGTAAGAGGGCAGCACATAGCCGCACTAACTCTTCCTTTTTACTTATTTTGTACGCATTCGAGGCGGGAAAATTAAATGATAGATTTTATTTATTGTAGTATTTGTAGTAGTTTTCCTAGACTGCGGATCTTTATGCAAAATAAAAATTGTCTGCATCGATTGCAAGAGATAGAAACTAAATTGAATGTTACTTCTTCCCTCTTAACGGGTCTTTATGCAAAAAAATTCTCGTCGTATAAGGGAAAAGAAAATTGATATTTTTTTATTTTTTAATACGCCGCAGGGGGAGTTGGTGAAGACATAGGGACTGTGATAGGGACAATGACACACAAGGAATAATAAATATTATAATTTTTTATTATTACTATGCTTTATTATTGGAAATTACAAAAATTTACAACCTTTACATGGACCTAAATCTACAGAGTGAGTCACCTAACGTTTGCACCTCAAATATCTTTGTTGTTTCGAAAGATACGTAAAATATGGTAAAGACAAAGTTGAATGGTACAATGGGGCTGACACGATGCTAAAAAATTTTTGTTTTTATGTCATTTTTTTAGAGATATCAAGGTCATCTTGACTTTTCTAAATGGAATGAGGTATTTTTTAATACATCAATCGATGCAGCTGGACATTCATTATAAAAGAGTACTAACTTATGTACAGTCAGCGACAATAATAAGTGGACACCCTTAAAAATCGCACAACTTTTTAGAAATTAGTCCAAAGGACTTGAATTCTTTTAAGATGTTAGACCGGCTAGTTCGCTAGAGAATAAGTAAACAAAAATTTATTACGATTGCAATTGGTAGTAATTATACAAAATATTAAAAAATGATGTTTTGACAACTTTTTTATCTGGGTCTGTAACGATAATTTAAAAAATGCATAATTACTACCAATTGCAATCGTAATAAATTTTTGTTTACTTATTCTCTAGCGAACTAGCCGGTCTAACAACTTAAAAGAATTCAAGTCCTTTGGACCAATTTCTAAAAAGTTGTGCGATTTTTAAGGGTGTCCACTTATTATTGTCGCTGACTGTACATAAGTTAGTACTCTTTTATAATGAATGTCCAGCTGCATCGATTGATGTATTAAAAAATACCTCATTCCATTTAGAAAAGTCAAGATGACCTTGATATCTCTAAAAAAATGACATAAAAACAAAAATTTTTTAGCATCGTGTCAGCCCCATTGTACCATTCAACTTTGTCTTTACCATATTTTACGTATCTTTCGAAACAACAAAGATATTTGAGGTGCAAACGTTAGGTGACTCACTCTGTAGATTTAGGTCCATGTAAAGGTTGTAAATTTTTGTAATTTCCAATAATAAAGCATAGTAATAATAAAAAATTATAATATTTATTATTCCTTGTGTGTCATTGTCCCTATCACAGTCCCTATGTCTTCACCAACTCCCCCTGCGGCGTATTAAAAAATAAAGAAATATCAATTTTCTTTTCCCTTATACGACGAGAATTTTTTTGCATAAAGACCCGTTAAGAGGGAAGAAGTAACATTCAATTTAGTTTCTATCTCTTGCAATCGATGCAGACAATTTTTATTTTGCATAAAGATCCGCAGTCTAGGAAAACTACTACAAATACTACAATAAATAAAATCTATCATTTAATTTTCCCGCCTCGAATGCGTACAAAATAAGTAAAAAGGAAGAGTTAGTGCGGCTATGTGCTGCCCTCTTACAACGGCCCGATCGTTAAACTGGGCACGATATCCCGAATTGTGGCAACGACATCATGTGCCAAGATTGTGTCCAGGGAACACTACGAGCCCTCACGCGCATTTGTGGCCTGGACACAATCAAGGATTTTGGCTGTCTGGGTAGTGCTAGAGTAGGCTGTGACTGGTACAAACCACTATAAAATGGTATCCATTAGGGGGCTAGTATACCCTCGATTTGTAACTAGAAAGGAACTAGAATCTTACTAGAAAAAGGGGTCGAAACATGGGTTTGCGCACAGACGTTGATTGACCTTATTAGAACAAATTGTGGACTGTGTGAGGGCTCATTCGAAAGAGGAAGGTTAGACGCAGCGCGCTTTTCTCACGAGGTTAAGGGGGTAGTCTACCCTCGATTTGTAACTAGAAAATAACTAGAATCTTACTAGATTTTGGGTCGAAAATATGGGTTTGCTGGTTTTCAGTTAGTGTCCTTATTTGAGCAAATTTTGGGCTGGGTGAGGGCTCATTCGAAAGAGGAAGGTTCACCGCAGGGGGCTCTGGTCATGAGGTTAACGAGAATATGTTTATATCTAATAATATTAGTGTCCAAAGTAGAGTAAAAATCTAGGAAAAAAAACCAGCAGATTTCAATGCATTTTTCTGTCTCCAAAAGACTTTTTGACTGATGGGATGACCAGAGCCCCATGCGGTGAACCTTCCTCTTTCGAATGAGCCCTCACCCAGCCCAAAATTTGCTCAAATAAGGACACTAACTGAAAACCAGGAAACCCATGTTTCGAGCCATTTTTCTAGTAAGATTCTAGTTATTTGCTAGATATTTGCTATTTACTAGGATCTTACTAGATTTTGGGTCGAAAACATGGGTTTGCTGGTTTTCAGTTAGTGTCCTTATTTGAGCAAATTTTGGGCTGTGTGAGGGCTCATTCGAAAGAGGAAGGTTCACCGCATGGGGCTCTGGTCATCCCATTAGTCAAAAAGTCTTTTGGAGACAGAAAAATGCATTGAAATCTGCTAGTTTTTTTCCTAGATTTTTACTCTACTTTGGACACTAATATTATTAGATATAAACATATTCTCGTTAACCTCATGACCAGAGCCCCCTGCGGTGAACCTTCCTCTTTCGAATGAGCCCTCACCCAGCCCAAAATTTGCTCAAATAAGGACACTAACTGAAAACCAGCAAACCCATATTTTCGACCCAAAATCTAGTAAGATTCTAGTTATTTTCTAGTTACAAATCGAGGGTAGACTACCCCCTTAAGGGGGTACGGGCACGATATGGGTAACGAACGGGAAAGTCTTTTAGAGACAGAAAATGCATTGAAATCTGCGGGTTTTTTTCCTAGATTTTTTCTCTACTTTGGGCCATCATATTATTAATTATTAACATAATCTCGTTAACCTCGTGAGAAAAGCGCGCTGCGTCTAACCTTCCTCTTTCGAATGAGCCCTCACCCAGCCCACAATTTGTTCTAATAAGGTCAAACAACGTTCAGTACGAAACCCATTTTTCGACCCCTTTTTCTAGTAATATTCTAGGTATTTTCTAGTTACAAATCTAGCCTATACCAGAGAGGATATGAGAGTGCTCACGCCCGGGTTTTCGTTGCCACCGGTTTAGTGCTGCCCCCTCTAAAAACCTTAGCCTGGATCAGCTCCTAGACCGACAGTAGAGCGGATTTCCCCCTCCCACTTTTAGCCTGGATCAGCTCCTAGACCGACGGTAGAGCGGACGCTTAGCCTGGATACGTTTAGTTCCGAACCCATTCTTTCTAGTAAGATTCTAGTTATTTGCTAGATATTTGCTATTTACTAGAATCTTACTAGATTTTGGGTCGAAAAAATGGGTTCGGAACTAAACGTTGTTTGACCTTATACGAGCATATTTTGAGCTGGGTGAGGGCTCATTCTAAAGAGGAAGGTTCAACGCAGCGCGCTTTTCTCATCTCATAAGTCAAAAAAGTCTTTTAGAGACAGAAAATGCATTGAAATCTGCGGGATTTTTTCCTAGATTTTTTCTCTACTTTGGGCCATCATATTATTAGATATAAACATAATCTCGTTAACCTCGTGAGAAAAGCGCGCTGCGTCTAACCTTCCTCTTTCGAATGAGCCCTCACACAGCCCACAATTTGTTCTAATAAGGTCAAACAACGTTCAGTACGAAACCCACATTTTCGACCCCTTTTTCTAGTAATATTCTAGGTATTTTCTAGTTACAAATCTAGCCTATACCAGAGAGGATATGAGAGTGCTCACGCCCGGGTTTTCGTTGCCACCGGTTTAGTGCTGCCCCCTCTAAAAACCTTAGCCTGGATCAGCTCCTAGACCGACAGTAGAGCGGATTTCCCCCTCCCACTTTTAGCCTGGATCAGCTCCTAGACCGACGGTAGAGCGGACGCTTAGCCTGGATCAGCACCTAGACCGAAGGTAGAGCGGACTCTTAGCCTGGATCAGCACCTAGACCGAAGGTAGAGCGGACGCTTAGCCTGGATCAGCACCTAGACCGACGGTAGAGCGGATTTCCCCCTCCCGCGCCAGAGAAGATGAGATGTCACATCATTTTTGAGAAAGAGAAATTAATAGTTTTAAATACAATCTCTCTCTCTCTATTTATAGATTTAATATACAACTTGGAGAAAAGTTCCCGAGAGTTAGAACACATTTTACTCTCAAATTAATATATATTTTGCGTAGTTTTCTGCAGAACTTGGCATAAAAATATAAATTAATTTAATATTCAGCATAGGATAGATTATCCTCTAGTTGTATAAGATAATTCAAACCATTTAATATCAATTTAATTGCTAGTAATTACGCTAATCGCGAATAATCGTATCCACATAGCACACGACGTTTTATACACGTCGTTATTACGTCTTCTTTAGGTCTCAACGTCTTACGTCCCAAAAGGACGTGTTTAGACGTCTAAAAGAGCCATTTTGGAAACGTCGTTTTTACTGCTGAACGAAAATGCCCCTTTTAGACGTCTCATTTCAACCGTAAAAACTTAAAAGACCTGTATTAGACGTATTCCAGCGACCTTCCAGCGGTGTTCCAGCGACTTTCGAGACGTCTGAATGTCTTGCGGCAGGCGTCTAAAATATATCCTTTAGATGTCTCAGCGCCATTTGGGTAGTTGAATTACATTGTAATTGAAATTTAATGTATTTGGAGCACAATGTAATTGAAATGGAATGTAACTGAATGATTCAGAATCAGACTTCGAAAACTGTTTAATATCGATTTCGGTAACTAAACCAGTTATGAAGAACTTTTATTTCGACGAACTGTTTTACGAAGAACCGAAAGGGTTTTTCAGGATAAGTATGGTCCAGCAGCTCTCACGGCAATTTTTATGGATATCACGTGCAAAAATCAATGCTTTTAGGTTGAAAGAAACGAAAATACTCGAACTTACATCGTGCATTTTATATATTCGTTTACGCAACTGTGAGCAAATTATAAACTGTAGAAAAAAAATAAATTTTTTTAGGGTGCAGATTCCAAGCAATAGAAGCTGCTGTGTCAAAGATTGACGATGTCCCGGACGAGTTGTTCCCATTATCTATTCCTTATTCTTTTCGTTACTTTGTATTTTGAATAATATAAACAGTATTATAAACAGTAGTGATGGCCACAGTATTGTGTCATAGTAATCGCAGAATCATGATTACGGTCGTGATTTCGTAATCTAGAGTGAATTTGCTTATTGTCATCCTAATTCTTCGTATATCATACAAGATATTCTTACCAAAGGTTGAAACCATGCTGTATTTCAGGGGTGGCCAACTTTTGTGTACATAAGATCTACTTTTTATCTTAAAATAAAATCGCGATCAACTTGTTGTCATAGGCGTAGTCTAAGTGGGGTGAGAGGGAGGTGTGAAATACATACTATGTTTATACACTGTGTTTCAGTACATAGATTATTTAACGGGCCAAAAAAAAATCGTCCAGGGGAATTAAAACAACATGAGTAATTATTAACAATATTAGTTCAAATTAGCTACAGATAAAGACAGATTTAGAATTAAATCCTTTTTTTATTGCCTTAACATTAATGGGAAGACTGAGTTTGGATGTCTCTAACCAAGCAATCATAATTAGGTGTATATCCTGACAAAGATAATAATAATGAGTCTATAGTATGGGAATCAGTCAGGACAGAACGTTGTTTAGTCTTCGTTAACTGTAAGTATGAAAATGCCGATTCACACGGGTATGTAGATCCGAAGCAAGAATAGTATTTGCTACATTTGGTGGTACTGGGATATTTTTCGCGGTTGACGTATTTCCAAAAATCATCCTCAAATTTTCTGGTTTGTAAGCTCGACGTCTACATTATAGCCAGAGAGGCGGTTGATCGACCAAAATTGGATTCGCTATATTTGATGAAAACATCTTCGATCGGACTGTTGATAACAGATTAATCACTCACTGATCACGATTCGTGGTTCACCCTGTACAAAGGGTGACTACTACTTTTTAGTGTATAGTACAGTTAAGGAGACTGGAGACAAACGAGAGAGGATTTCTTCGTTTCGCCCAAGACAAAGTATTGCTTGTGTGAAATCAGGGACTTAATCCCGGTAAAATATACATACCGGACAATACCGGTAACGGTATTATGCCAAGCGGCTGAAATAACACCGAAACCGTTAATATACTTTTTGGAGCAAAAGCTTCTGAAAAAGTAAGTGTGGGCTTTTGTTGTGCCATGGCCGAACAGCAATGGGCCACCAGCCGTACCCTTAAGAGTTAATTTCCGTAATAACCATAAAGACATTAAAGACCAAATAATAATAGAACTAGGCTAGTTCTATTCATAGCCCCTCATCCTATCTTAAATAACAGTAAACTTAAAAATTTGTAAGACAACCAAAATGAACGCCTATTGTCAGCCTGTTATTTATGATAGGATGAGGGATTAAGTTCTTATTTTGGATAGGACGAGGGATTAAGTTTACTGTTAGCTCCATTTCTTTTTCTGCAACACGTATTTTTGGAAGTGAAAAATATAAAAGAATAGGGTCATTTAGTCGGATTCGAGCTACCTGACTGGCCGGAGGATTACCCGGTCGTGTTTATTGCACCACTTGGCCAAGGCGCTCCAAGCCCTCGTCGCTTCGTCGCCCTAGCCAGCAGAAATGGGTAAAAATTGTATTTGGATACAAATTTCCAAGATATTTTCACGAGTAAAACCATTAGACACAGTCCGAATTCTATTATCGAGTTTAGTTTTTTCTTAATCGGAAGAACGCCACGAACTAGCTCGTGTCACTTTCGTGACGACATTACGAAAAATAAACAAGTTCAGCATTTACTTGTTAGCGGCTTCATGCCGAGATACCTGGCTGGCCGAAGGATTGCCCGGCCGTGTTTATTGCACCACTTGGCCAAGGCGCCCGAGGCCCTCGTCGCTTCGTCGCCCTAGCCAGCAGAAATGGGTAAAAATTGTATTTGGATACAATTTCCAAGATATTTTCACGAGTAAAACCATTAGACACAGTCCGAATTCTATTATCGAGTTTAGTTTTTTCTTAATCGGAAGAACGCCACGAACTAGCTCGTGTCACTTTCGTGACGACATTACGAAAAATAAACAAGTTCAGCATTTACTTGTTAGCGGCTTCATGGCTGGCCGAAGGATTGCCCGGCCGTGTTTATTGCACCACTTGGCCAAGGCGCCCGAGGCCCTCGTCGCTTCGTCGCCCTAGCACAGATGATGGGCAGAAAATGTATTTGAATAAAAATTTCGAGAATACTTTCACGGATAAAACCACTAGAAACAATCCTAATTCTATCGAGTTTAGGCTTTTCTTAATCGGCAGAACGCCACGAATTGGCTCATGTCACTTTCGTGAGGGCAGCACAGAAAATAAAAAAGTTCAGCATTCACTCCTTAGCGGTTTCCTTATAATGTATCCAAATAAATAATAAATGGAAATTATTTTATACTTTTTAGTGCGTTTTTTCGAAGTCGGTTTAATTTTTTTTTATAAAAGTTTTTTTATTAAATACTCTTACGGTTACACTATGATATAATTTAATGAAAAACTTGTGACTGGGTATTCGGATAGTGTTTTCATATTTTCTTAGTTTTAAAAATCTTAATCTTAATAAATGTGGATTCGAAATAATCTTTTACCTCGCTCTTTCCAAAACCATCGTGACCTTAGTTGTCGGAAAGTCAAAAAAAGTCGCGAACTTTTGGATTATAACCAAATAAAAATCGGTGGGACTCGGAGTCTCAATAACATACAAAAAAATTAATAATTAGCTTTGTATTTTTTATAATTCAAAGTAATGTACTCACCGCACTGAATAATATCTACACTATGAAACTTTCGAAAATCAAGGAGTGCATATACACAAAAACAACAAAGAAATGAGAAAAAATTTTTTCCTTCAAATGTATGTCACAGTTCTTTCCAATGTCAGTGTTTGGGTTAAGTTCTATTACAATCTATGATCGATGCATTAATACTGTAATGTATTTCAATACACATAGATTTTTAAAAATGACATAATAAACGAATTATTGCCATGTCTTGGGGATTTTGCACCACTGTGCGAAGTACGATAGCGTAGCGGCTATAAAACATGGGCATGCGAATGGTCGGGTCATTATTGGGCGATCGACAGCGAAGCTATTTTTCAGAAAGCTGTTTTTAGCGCGTCCTATTCATAATTTTTTACTGTAAAATAATTTTTAAGTTAACACAAGTCAACACGTGTTGTCCGAGAAAGTGTCGACTTCCAGCTCAATAGTAATGACCTGTCATAAACCTCTCCATAGAGAACAGCCCCGGGAACGGCACATAAACAAATCGAGCCTATCATCGCTAGGTCTGCCTATCCCCACCACAGCCGCGCCCGTAGTCCCAATGTTTTGACTTCGACGCTGCACGCTACATGGTACCAGAATGGTACATATGTGTGGCCGCTGTAGCCAATATTTCGTCGACAGCCGATAATGCGTGTGAAACGAGGTCTGCCTCCTCCGCTCTGATCCAATCGGCCGCTCATTCGTTCCTAGAGACACGTCACCGTAGTCCTGCCTGGTAACCTTCTTCTCAGGCTCGCATCAATACAATGTCACCAGTTCGGACCCATACGAGATGGCGCCTTGCCACCCCCGACAATCGCGTAGTATGTAGTGGGCGGTAACGGTGTAATATCTTAACCAACTCAGAGTTTTGCTAATTCAATTACACAATTGAATTACATTGTATTTCAATTATATAGTAATTCATCTACGTCATCACTGAATTACATATTACATTAAAATACAGCTCTCCAAATTATAGTCCAGAACTTTGAAGAAGTGCGGATATATTTTTATGTTTTTCTTTCATATGCTCTTGTTTGCTGTCCATGCGGTGTAGTTTCTATTCCTCGTCATCCTTCATAATACATACCGCTATTTTATAATTGTACTCCAATTGCAATTACGAATTACATTGTACTTTAATTGAATAAAGATATGAATTATAAATTACAATATGGCTGAATTACAATGTAATCAATTAGTTTGTATCAGGTCGGAGAGAAAGTCCTTACGGTTTTTGTTATTTTGATTTTAATTAAAACCGCAAGAATTTTCTTTTCGGCCTAATAATTTTGCTTCCTCGAGTAATTCAATTGTAATTCTGCACAACTCTGAACCCACTGCTGTTTCGCTATCGCTTCGTACGGGCATTGTATTGGACTACTTGTTGGACATAAACAAATTGAAAATGTTTTTTCACTACATGAAAGGTGTCCCATCTCAACTTGGCCAAAAGTGTCTTCCAGGTGGAAGACAGATAAAAGAGTCACTGTACACGGTGTGCGGGTTGAGGGGAAACCCCAAAAATAAATAGCTGCAGCCTACAACTGACCGTGAAGGTCTGCAAGGTTTATAACACATAATTGCTATTGGGGCTCAGGGAGATTTCAGTCTTTCTTCGTGGCTCCGACAATAAAGTAATAACGAGGTTTTCTCTCAAAAATGGCAAGGACGTCACGTCCGTAAGAAAGGCACATTTTTCAACTGTAGACAAATATTGTGATGTTATTATAAAAGATATTGAATTGTTCTTTGCAGCAGAAGGTTCTGTACACTTTTCCGAATACAGTTATATCCAATATTAACACATTATGATTGTTTAAATATGTTTAAACGATTTTTTCGAATTCATATTTGTTCGGGATTCGAATCGAGAGGTTTACCGGTCGATTGAGACACGCCGGGTTTTTCTACCAATTTCAAGAACACACGCCGCGTGTTATTATTTTCGACACCGCGTTCTCAACGGCTCGCCGTCGTGACCCGTAAACTACCTCGATTCGAATCCCGAAACAATCGACTCTGCGATCGATCCGCCAATCGCGGACCACCGCGTTCGTCGACTTGGGCCTATTCGGGAACCCCCTCGGCGAAGCGGGGTCACTCTCTCTGGTTCATCGCGCACAGAAACACTCTGGTTCAAAACCTCTTTGTAACACCTGCTTTTCTGGAATTCACGCGTGTCAGAGCCGTGCGCGCTCCACTTCTCTTATATCAATAAATCAACGTTCGTCATTGATCTCCATCACATCGTCCACCGCGAGTCTTCTTTAATCCTTGTGTCGTGACCGTTACCTTTCCTCGCGCGTCCAAACCTGGGCGATCCCGGCACTCAGGCTTTCCGACCGTCGGTCGAAGTCGAAACATTGGTCCTTCGAGCCGGATCGCGAGAAAGTGTACGGTGCCACATCGAGAACGGAAATATCCACTATCATGGCGGGGGTAGAGGCAATCGAAAGCCAACTCCAAACGAAGCGAGCCATCGGACGCAGTCTTCTCAATCTGAGGAAGCTGGGGAAGGAGAAATGGACCAAGGCCACACTGCGTACGAGAATGGCCCACCTGCAGGACCACTGGCAGAAATTCAACACCGGAAACGACCGAGTCTGCTCCATCATCCCTCCCGCGGACCAGACCAAGATCCCGTACTTCTCCGAGAATCAGTTCGAGGAAACGGAGGAAACATACTTGGAGACCCTGGCGTTCATGACGTCTCAGCTCGACGATTTGACCAGCGTCCCCGTAAGTCACCCTTCAAATCCTTGCGACGGGCAAGTGCTTCCGCCTGTACCAGCCGATCAGCTTCCGCGTTTAAACTTGCCAGAATTCGATGGCCGATACGCGACGTGGGAATCGTTTCGCGACCGTTTCACCGCCCTCATTATAAAAAACCCATCGCTCCACGACGTATCGCGCCTCCATTATCTGACGTCGTCCATCACGGGTCGCGCTCTCGAATGTATCGAAAATATTCCCATTACCGAGGATAATTTCACAGTTGCCTGGACTGCTCTTATGAAGCGTTATCAAAATCCGCGACGTCTCATCAACGCACACCTTCAATCATTGTTCGACCTGCCCGCGCTTTCTCACGAGTCGGCGGCCGACTTACAAAGACTTCGCGATCGCGTCTGCGTCATCACCGCGTCGCTGAAAAATCTAGGAAGGAAACCGGAAGATCTCTGGAACGATATACTGGTCCATCTGGTATCCCAGAAGCTGGACACGTCGTCGCGAAAAGCCTGGAAACTAAAAATCAGCGACGACGTTGCACCGCCGCCCTTCGAGCTGCTGTCGAATTTTGTTGATTCTCGCGTTCGTGGGCTCGAAGAATTTTCCGAAAGCGAGTCCGTTACCGCCGCTGTGTGCCCCGTCGCGACGATGCAACCAGCCGCCGGTCCTTCCCGCGTGCATGCCGTCACAACATATCAGACGTCGACGAAAACGTTTCCGCCATGCCCGGTGTGTCGAGCATCTCATAATTTAAGCGCATGCCCGCAGTTTACATCGCGGAACCCGCACGGTCGGCGCGAACTTATCAGTAAACTCAATCGTTGTTTCAACTGTCTGAGCAACGCGCATACCACTTTGGACTGTTCAAGCAAATATTCGTGTCGCGTATGTCACCGACGACACCATTCTCTCCTACACGAAGACGTAGCACCGCCACCATCCGGAAACTCAGCGCCCGTGTCAGCCAGTTCCGAGGTGAGCGCTCACCTCGCGTCTACCCGCGAAGAGCCGAGCTCCGCGGTCCTATTAGCCACGGCCCTTGTAAAATTAAGCGTCTCCTCCGGTCGTTGCGTGACCGTCCGAGCCCTGATCGACCAAGGCTCCGAAACAAGTTTCGTCACCGAAGCGATGGTGCATATTCTGCGAGCAAAGCGCACCCGCGTCAATACTTCGATTTCAGCAGTCGGCGGCGTCCACGCCGGGAGCGTGCGTCACGCTGTGCACCTCCAGGTAGCCCACCGCTCGCGCGCGACTCCCGCGATGTCAACCGTCGCCCTCGTGCTCCCTGCGCTTTCAACGTACGCGCCGAAACGCATCCGTGACTCGCGAGTTCTAGCGCACCTTGCGGATTTGGAATGGGCCGACCCCGATCCGTCAAACCGATCCGCAATTCACCTGATTCTTGGCGCGGACGTTTACCCCAGCATCGTTCTCGATGGGGTGCGGAAATGTCGCAGCGGATCGCCAGTAGCGCAGGAAACCATCTTCGGGTGGGTCATTTCCGGACCCACAGCATGTCAGTCCGGCGAATCGGATACAGTCCATGCTGCCCGTAGCGACTTCCGCGAGTTCTCAAGAATATCTATGCACCATTGCACTCAAGACGACCCTCTCGCTCAAGACCTCAAACGATTTTGGGAACTCGAAGAGGTTCCCCGTCGCTCCTTTCTCACCCCGGACGAGGAACAGTGCGAGTCGCACTTCCGCGCAAACACCACTCGTACCGCCGACGGTCAGTACGTGGTCCGTCTTCCGTTCCGTGCCGGCCCCCCAATAAACATCGGGCAGTCGCGCCCGTTAGCGGACCAAATTCATCGCTCGCTGCAGCGAAAGTTCCGCCTGAACTCTTCGCTCGCTTCGGAATATCGAGCGTTCCTCCACGAGTACGAAGAGCTCGGCCACATGCGACGCGCGCTCTCCTCCTCTACATCTCCGACGCAAGCGGTGTACATGCCCCATCACCCCGTGTTCCGAGAAGGCAGCGCGACGACACATCTCCGCGTCGTATTCAACGCGTCCAGCGTCACCTCAAACGGAACCTCTCTTAATGACCATCTACTCTCCGGTCCCAAGCTGCAGTCCGATCTGCCCTCCGTTCTGCTTCGATGGCGGAAATTTCGATACGTGTATACCGCCGATATCGCGAAAATGTATCGCCAGATCCTCGTCAATGACCGCGACCTCGACTATCAGAGGATCATTTGGCAAAATTCACCCGGCGACGAGCCCGCTCCCTTTCAGCTCCTGACTGTCACTTACGGAATGACCTGCGCCCCGTTCCTAGCCCTTCGAGTACTGCAGCAACTTCTCGAGGACGAAGGCTCTCGCTTTCCCCTCGCGCGTCCCATCCTACGGTCGAACATTTACGTAGATGACGTGCTATTCGGCGGCGATGACATCCCTTCTCTACGCCGGTCCCGCGATCAACTAAACGGCCTGCTGCACTGCGGGCATTTCAAACTCCGGAAATGGGCTAGCAACCATTCCGAACTTCTCACCGACATGGATCCGTCGGATCACGGCCTAGCGTGCTCAAAATTCCTCACGCCCGATGATGAGGTTAAAATCCTCGGAGTCAGTTGGAATCCGTCTCGCGACGCCTTCCAATTTCAAGTCTCGCTTTCCAACACGCTTCCCTCAACGAAACGGACAATTTTATCGACAATTGCCAAATTTTACGATCCGTTGGGGTGGGTCACCCCTGCCATTATCTCCGCCAAGGTTATCATTCAGGACCTGTGGCGCCTCCGAATCGCATGGGACGATCCGATCTCCGGCCCTGCACTCGATCGCTGGACCGCGATTTACACTCGCCTTCTGTCACTAGCAGAGGTTCAAATTCCACGGTGGACCGGCCACTCTCACTCTAACGGTCACCTCGAGCTTCACGGCTTCGCGGACGCTTCCAACATTGCATACGCCGCTGTCATCTATGCTCGCTGCATTTCTCAGACAGGTCAGATCACCGTGTCACTGCTAGCAGGCAAATCCAAGGTCGCGCCCCTCACACCTGTGACAATCCCGCGGCTTGAGCTACAGGGCGCCGAGCTTCTGTCCCGTCTCATGGCGTTCGTTCTGTCCGCTTTCGAAAACGCCACC
The DNA here is from genome assembly GCF_051020765.1 of Lasioglossum baleicum. Classification (NCBI taxonomy): domain Eukaryota; kingdom Metazoa; phylum Arthropoda; class Insecta; order Hymenoptera; family Halictidae; genus Lasioglossum; species Lasioglossum baleicum. Next base: position 5,687,574 of record NC_134929.1, on the reverse strand, counting down.
GTTAAGTGTTTCTGTTGGACCGACTCGACTGTCGTCCTAGCATGGCTCAGATCGCACCCGTCCAAGTGGAAACCGTATGTTGCCAACCGCGTCGCGAACATTCAGAATCGACTTCCGAATGCAAGTTGGCAGCATGTGCCTACTGCAGAAAACCCCGCCGATTGCGCTTCCCGCGGGCTCCTCAGCGACGATCTCCTTCGACATGAATTGTGGTGGCACGGTCCCGAGTGGCTCGGACTCGATGCTTCCGCGTGGCCGTCTCAGGCGCCCCTTCCGGAAGGCTACGACCTGCCGGAAGTCAAACTGTCGTTCCACAGCGCGGCCACCCCTTCAATCGAGTGGGATTTGGCCTCTCGATTGTCAAAATGGCCCAAACTCCTACGAGTCACGGCCTATATTATAAGATTCAGCCGTCTCTGCCGCCGCAACATCTCCGACACTCCTAGTCGACCTTCCGGACAGGCTCTCTCGACCTCAGACGTCTCTCTAGCTCGAATCTTTTGGATTAAGCACCTTCAATCCGCGGAATTCCCCGAAGAACTCCACGCGCTCCAGCAAGCCCAAAGTCTGTCGCCAAAGAGCCCGCTACTCTCGCTCAATCCGTTCCTCGATGCTGACGGCATTCTTCGCGTCGGAGGCCGATTGCGTCACGCCGCTCTCCCACACAGAGTGAGGCATCCAATTCTGCTTGCACCGCATCCCATCGTGCGCCTCCTCGTCGAGCAGGTCCACACTCAAACGTTGCACGGCGGCGTGCAACTAACCCTACACACCCTCCGCCAGAACTATTGGCTCCTCCGCGCCCGAAGCATGGTGAAGTCCATTATACACTCGTGCGTTACATGCGTTCGAGAAAGAGCTGCGGTCCCCGAGCAAATCATGGGAAATTTACCCGACGCCCGCGTATCCCCGCCAGCCCGCTGTTTTGCGCACTGCGGGGTGGATTACGCCGGACCCTTCCACATTCGTGCCTCGGCCGGTCGCGGTATCACCTCGCGAAAAGCCTACATCGCACTTTTCATTTGCATGGCCACGAGGGCGATTCATCTGGAACTAGCCGTCGATTACTCCACTCCGGCATTCCTAAACGCATACCTTCGGTTCTGCTCTCGACGGGGTCTACCGGAGGCCGTCTATTCAGACAACGGCACTAATTTCGTAGGCGGCTGCCGAGAACTCTCCGCAGCCTATCGCGCCGCCATAAGAAACCCAAATTTTTTAAATAAAACAGCGTCCGATGGCACGACGTGGCATTTCATCCCCCCTTCGGCGCCGCATTTCGGAGGCCTATGGGAGGCGGGGGTTAAAAGTGTGAAACATCACCTTCGCCGCGTTCTCGGCGATCGCATGTTAACTTTCGAGGAGTTCACGACACTCCTCTGCGCGATCGAAGCCTGCTTGAACTCCCGCCCCCTTGCTCCGATCTCCGATACCCTCGACGAGTACGAAACCCTCACCCCCGGGCATTTTTTGGTAGGCTCCTCGCTCACGGTACCGCCTCAGCCTTCATACCTTGACCTCGGCGAAAACCGCCTTTCCCGCTGGCAGCTAGTTCGCCACGCAGCGGAACGTTTCTGGAGGTTATGGCAGGATGATTATATCAATACCCTCCAACAGCGAAGCAAGTGGCGAAAACCGTACCCTCCAATCTCCACGGGGCAACTAGTCCTAATTCGGAATCCCACACTCCCTCCGTGTAAGTGGGAGCTCGGTCGCGTAACTCAATTGCATTCCGGCGACGACGGTCACACCCGAGTAGTCACCGTCAAAACGGCAACGGCGACATTCAAGCGCCCGTTGGTAAAATTATGTCTTTTACCCGTTCAACGCGCAGCATCTGCGACGTAAATCCAGCTCCGTTCGGCTGCGGTCGGGCGCGTTCATTCCCAGCGTCATTTCCCTCGCACCCCCCTCGCGAATCAATCGGATGACGCCGCCGACCGGTAACCCTGCGTTTCTCGTGCGACCCGATGCGTTCCGTCATGGCGGGCGGCGTTCGCGCACGTTACTCCGCGACCAACCGAGCGACCAGCGTAATTTGTTAATTCGTCCATTATTGTACCTCCAACCAAGCGATCACGGCGACACCGAGTTGCCTCTCATGCGTGCGTTCTGGGTTTAGCGTTACCGGGCATTGTAAAACGCACTCCCACTATCGTTTACGTTTTTCCTTTTTTGATACGTTGCGTTTCGAAACTGTGTTTCGAGGCGGGCGGTATGTTCGGGATTCGAATCGAGAGGTTTACCGGTCGATTGAGACACGCCGGGTTTTTCTACCAATTTCAAGAACACACGCCGCGTGTTATTATTTTCGACACCGCGTTCTCAACGGCTCGCCGTCGTGACCCGTAAACTACCTCGATTCGAATCCCGAAACAATCGACTCTGCGATCGATCCGCCAATCGCGGACCACCGCGTTCGTCGACTTGGGCCTATTCGGGAACCCCCTCGGCGAAGCGGGGTCACTCTCTCTAGTTCATCGCGCACAGAAACACTCTGGTTCAAAACCTCTTTGTAACACCTGCTTTTCTGGAATTCACGCGTGTCAGAGCCGTGCGCGCTCCACTTCTCTTATATCAATAAATCAACGTTCGTCATTGATCTCCATCACATCGTCCACCGCGAGTCTTCTTTAATCCTTGTGTCGTGACCGTTACCTTTCCTCGCGCGTCCAAACCTGGGCGATCCCGGCACTCAGGCTTTCCGACCGTCGGTCGAAGTCGAAACAATATTTATTAGCTTAAGATTTTTAAAACAGAAAATGGGGGGAGGAACACTATCCGAATACCCAAAATTTCATCGAAAACGGTTGAAGCATAAAACAGATATAGTAGCCATTGAAAGATGTAAAGATACGAATCTTTGAATTTTTCTGCTTACGATTGTAATTGAGTATCCCCACATTTCCATGCGAAATAGGACTACTGTTTCGGATTTTGTTCAAATTTGGATATGTTGCAGTCTTTAGTAAAATATGGACGTATCTCAAAGAGAATTCTTTGAAATCTTGAAAATTGATGGTTCTACGCGGACGTAGAATATGAGGTGTCACAACTTTTTCATTAAATTATAACGGCCAAACTAACAAAACAATGACAATTTTAGTTTTGGGTGCACATAGTGAAACCATAAGAGTATTTAATAAAAATTATTTCAGTTGAAAAATATTTATTTTCATAGTTTATTTTGCAACTGTTTTTTAAACAGGCGCATTGCTATCATACCGCCAGGAAATTGGAAAAATAAAAATAATGATAATATAGCCCCAAGTGTCCTCTTTGTGGACCCGTTCTTAAAAATACGGATACTTGAAAATTGGCGACATGAAAATTATTTAAAGTGAACGCTGCACCGTCCGACGTAGGGCGAAAAAACGAAATGATTTGATTCTCCTCCGGCGTCGGGACCCCATGGGGTTTGTCCATTGTTACCCTTCGCTGACCTTGACCATTTTGCCCGATGTCGGCTCCACCGACATTTTGAAGAGGAACACGTCCAACGTCGCCGCCAAGCTCCCAGCTCATCCGAACTCGCGTCGAGGTGGACCGAGTAGCTGAGACGCGAGGGAGGAGAAGATGCAACATTTCATCGAGATGCCGAAGAAGATGATCGAAATCTGCCGCTGCCAAATTTTGAAGAGGAATACGTCCAACGTCGCCGCCAAGCTCTCAGCCCGTTCGAACCCGTGTCTCAACGATCGATTTTAATTTGAAGTGTTTGAAAACAGTTATGCTCCTTACTGTATACAGGGTGTCCTACATAACAGTTTTCGCGATTTTTCAAGTACTTGCGATAATAACTTTATCTCGATCGACACTTTGTTAACTTGCGATAATGTTACAAAAAAATGTTTTAAACAAAAGTTAATCAGTCTTCGATTGGCTGTACATTGCATTAAAAAAAGTTCGAATTTTTTATTTTTTTTAGTATTGTCAAGGCCTCCTTCATTTTTTTAAATGTAATGAGGTATTTTTTAATACATCAATCGATGCTGCTGGACATTCGTTATAAAAAACTACTAACCTATGTATGTCGAAAAGTTAGTAGTCCAGGAGATATTTCAATTTCAATAACTCTAAAACACCATTACTGTCGTACTAACAATAAGACGTTAGCGTTTACTTACTTGTGTAACGTCTTACAATTAGTACGACAGTAATGGTGTTTTAGAATTATTTAAATTGAAATATCTCCTGGACTACTAACTTTTCGACATACATAGGTTAGTACTTTTTTATAACGAATGTCCAGCTGCATCGATTGATGTATTAAAAAATGCCTCATTCCATTTAAAAAAATGAAGGAGGCCCTGACAATACTAAAAAAAAGAAAAAATTCGAACTTTTTTAATTGCAATGTATAGCCAATCGAAGACTGATCAACTTTTGTTTAAAATATTCTTTTGTAAGATTATCGCAAGTACTTGAAAAATCGTGAGAACTGTTATGTGGGACACCCTGTATACATATGTATAATTTTAAAGAGTACTATGAAATTATATAATTTAAATTGTATTTTTTATATTCTTCTTTTTGTTGAAATAAGAGTTAATTGTTTTTGTTTTTGTTTTTAGTTAAATAAAATTATCTATTTAATTAAGAAAAGAGATTGCGTCGTCGCTTTGTCGAATCAAAAATGTCAAAGCGGTTTCTTGTATTTACCCGAGTCACAATAAATAAATTATATACATATACGCCGATTCTACCTTACTTATTAACATTTCCCTTTTATATTCCCTTCCATATTTTCATAATTCAAATTTTTATCCAAAGCCTTGAAATAAATGTTTGATCGGGAAAATAAATTATGGAATAAAGAATTAATTAATATATAGAATATATAGGCCATGTTAATTTTTATCGTAGTACTCGGCCACCGAGGCAGTCCGAGCTCGTAGCTTCAGGGCTGAAGCCTTCGAATAAATCCACGGATAACACTGCTAGATACAGTCCTATTTGTACCGTGTTTACTATCGTTTTAATCAGAAAATGTCACGAGTTAGTTGGTACAAGTTCCATAAGAGAATAAAGAAAAATAAAGAAGTTCCGCAATTGAATTGGCAGTTTTTGCACATCGATATCTCTCACGACTCTTCGAACTCCGAACTTTAAAGACTAGTGTCCGACCAACAGCGTACAATGAAGCAGATAGAGAATCGAGCATTATTGACAACTTAAACTTTTATAATTTTAATACGAATAAGTTGTAGAGCTTATCTCGATGAAAATGAGACCAAATACGACATCATTTGGACTACTTAAATAAAATCATAATTTTTATCATAACACTACGTATCAATAAAAATTGTTCCATTACACTCGAGTTTGGTCCCCATTTTCATCAGGAAAAGCACCGCAATTAACTCGTAATAATTTTATGTAGGGGAGTATATTGAAAAATCTAAAAGTTTAAACTTTCATTCGTGCATGATTCCCCATCTGCTTACATTTGTTTGTTTGTTACGTTTGTTAGTCGCTGGGTCTCTGACGTTCGGCACTCGCCGAACCTCATCGCCTTTTATTCGAGCTGCCCAGATAGCACACGACGTCCTAAAGACGTCTATTTTACGTCTATTTTAGGTCTGAACGTCTTACGTCCTAAAAAACAGTGTGGTTTTTATAAATAGCCATAATCTAGCAGAAAGTATTAGCATTGGTATTATTTGTTCGAGTTAGTGTTTTTGCTTCAATTTCAATTTCAATTTCAATATCAATATCAATTTCAATTTTCACTGTGATTTTAATTGTAATTGCAATTTTAATTTTTATTATGTTTATTGTGATTTTAATTGCAATTGTTACTTTTATTACACTTTTTATATCAATTCCACACGCGTTCTTCTAATAAAGTTATTTATTAATATTAAATTTATTAGAATTATGTATTACCGCAACGAATTTTAGCAATTTCTAATACATGGTTATATCGCCACCGACGAGATACTGTTAAAGACTGCCAGCCTTACGGGAGTTGGCGGGACTCGAATTTTTCAGTGTTCTCTTACGCCCTCTAGGATATATTCTGACTGGAGTGAGAAACAGGAGGCCAACGACGGCATTTCGTCGGTGCAGAAGACACTGTATTGGTATCGTGTTAGCAACGCGCCCGCGCGCTACACTCCCCAGCGTACCTTTACTATATCCGTGTGCGCTGCTTGTGCGAGCCACAATCTATTTTTAGAACTTGCCATGTTGCCATGCTTTACGGCTTACGGAAACGAAACTGAAATTCGACTGTCGAGCCGTCGAGCGTATGAATCGCAATCTGGAGCTAGCCTTCGGGTCCCCGTGCAGCGAGGATTTTTTTTTAATTTTTATTTTTCATTACTTTTTTAATTACATTTTTTAACCTTCCAAAAAATTAAAAATGTTAAAACTATGTTCAAAATATGTATTCATTTTAAATAGAAACGTTTTGTTACTGTCATAATTGCATTAATAAAAATTGGTATATGATCGAGAACAGGTTGATGGTATTTATTTGGACTGATTGGAGAATACGAAAATGCAGGAAGTATTTTTTAGTTTATGAAACAATTTGTAGATTTATTAGTTGTCAAACAAATAATAAAATAAATTGTATAATATATATAAATTGATTTTATACTAGCATACACAAGTTTATTTGATCTTCTGTCTTCCTATAATAAAAAAACACAGTCATAAATATAATTATAATAGAATTTCATAAAATATTGAGGTTATTGCAAACTCATCTTTCTTCGCGATGATGCTCTAATTTTATTGCTTCTCTCGAATGTCCATTTCCTTCCGAGACAGTGCGTTTCTAAGTGTAAATAAAAAATGTTGATATAAAATGTATCATAATTAAACTACAATTATTCTAATAACGTAGAATGTAATACATATTAAGTTTTAATTACCAGGATTTTCTTCTTCGACGTTAAGCACCCTATACTGCTTCTCGTAATTTACGTATATGGACATTAGGGTGGACTTTATTTTTCGACCATGAAATTTTTTTGTCCCGTAAACCAGAATTGTAACAAATGTTGAGAAAATGATCTGGAAAAATTTTGGGGCCGATTGGATCATGGGAAAATGAGGCGCAGCAAATTTGAAAACTTTGAATTTTTTAAATCTTTACATAAATAGACGTTATGATATATCGTTGAATTTGTCTTTTTTCTCTTTAAGAATCCGTATGTAGCATAAACAGTTGTTGATAGAAAAAACATCCGTGACTTTGAAAACTTGAAATAATTACTTTGAAAAAAAATTTTTTCTCTGATACTATATCCACCTCCTTATATACTACAACTTTTGTTTGAAGAGTTTTTTTATATATACATAACTGACAGAGATATTAAGGGGCGTAATTTGCATTATTCGGAAGCATACAACTGCGCATATAGCTATTTTCATAGCTACATGCTGCCGAATAATGAAAATTACGCCTCGTAATCGAAAAAATAGGACTTTTGAGGCAGATAGCGCCCTAGATCGATGTTTTATCTAGCGTTTTTGACTAGTGAAAAACCCCGTGTTTGTATTATCGAGAAATGAGTAAATGAATATCTTGCAATCCTGGAAGTCTCTCTACTACCTTAACTAAATTCATTAATACGCTCCAATCTACAAAAGAAAAACAGTTAAAATATCGGAAAAAGAAGTTATTATGAATAATAAGTAGACTGACTGAAACATAGACTGAAGGTGGTCAATAATACCGCTGAACGGGGCGTTAAACTAATGGAGGATCATATTAAAATTTTATATAGAAACAAAGTGGAGAAATAATATATACTATACAAACTGTGATGGAATATCGACAGCAGTATCCTGACGCCACAAAACAGATTTGTCAAAGGATTTTTAAATATTTTTTAATATAGAGAGAGAAACACCTGATCAATCCCTACATGCGATTAATTGCATTTTTAAGAGGCATTGAAGACAGCTTATTAACTGAGAGTTATTAAAGTTTTCATTTTCCTCAGAATCAGTAAGTTCTTTATTTTTCTCGGAGTCATTAAGTTTTCCATTTTTCTTGGAGTTATTCAATTTTTCATTTTCCTCAGTGTCGTCAAGTTTTTTCATATAGTCCAGTCGGCAGGTCGAAAAAAGGCGTCTACCTGGAAACTATTCCGAACTTAATGAAATTTTGACACGTCATTTAGGGGTACTCTGGGGTGTCGAATCTCAGTTTTCGACCTCGAGGACCCTGTGCTAACTTGGGGAGGGGGAAAAAACCACTACTTTTATTACCTTGTTAGCCAACAACCGTAGTCCCGTTGAAAGCACCGGTTCTCGTTAGATCACCGAAGTTAAACAACGTGGAACGTGATCGGCACTAGGATGGGTGACCGTCTGGTCAAAAACCAGAAAGTGACCCACCAGGGGTGTTTTTCACGTGTTGTTGGCAAAAGGTGGTTCGGAACCCACCATAAACAGTAGGTCCCGCTGAAAAGGCGATGGTGAGAGTGGAAAAAGGAAGAGGATTGGTAAATGAATTTGAAACCCTGAGGGGACCAAATATTATGTCCATACCATACCATATTACCTTGTTTTGGTTTTTCGCCTATCGGGCTCGAGTCGGGTACGCGATACATCAGACACATCGGGAAGCTTATGACTAGACTGCGGATTTTATGCATGTATGACAAAAATGTACACGTTCAATTTAAAGCAGTGGACATGTTAAAAATATTTAAGGACATCAACATATTAGTTTCAGCTTAATAGGATAATTAAAAGAAGAATACAATTTATATTTGGCTCATGTGCCGTGCAATCAATGCAAACATTTTTTATTTTGCATAAAGATCCGCAGTGTACTCATGACTCACCTTTGTCGGGCGGCTTCTAAAACAATAGAACAAGATCGCACGAACGAGTTATCACGATACCCGAGAATCAACTGTGCGTTCTTATGAAATAGATAATAATAATAATGGTACGTATTTCTTTCATAACTTGTCCATAATGTGATTTTTATATAAGTACATTAGGTATATTCGGCAGACATGTGCATGATCGTTATTTGTATTAAAATTTGAAATAATGCACGTTTCACGTGAAAAAATTATAAGAAAATATTTACAACGTGGTATGTAATAAGTTATGATAACTTTTCAGTGGGTGATGTTTTTATTAACTGTTAAGTAACCTACTTAACTATCATTAATCTTACACAAATTCTTAAAAGATAATATATAGTATACAATGTGGTTGTAATTAACAGAGAAGCAGTAATATTGTACCAAAATACTGTGGATATATATATATTAAAAGAACAAATGTATATAAATGTATAAATGCTTTTCCCTTTACGCTTGTACTCTCTTGACGCTCTTGCACTCTCTTCGGCAGTCAGGCCTCTACAAGATCGCCCTCAATGGTCGACGATCGCAACTCCTCCTCTGACGCGCTCTGCGCCATCTATCGTCACTTATCTCATAACCTCACACTATCTCACAATAAAAATAACCTCACACACACCCCTCTTGTTTTTATTGTTCATCGGTTGTTACGATTTCCTTTACATTCCTATATAATTTTGGTCCACTCAGAGCTTTCGTTAAACAATCCGCACGCATTTCTTCGCTAGAAACATGAGTTACAATTATGTTATTTTCTTTCATACCCTCTCGAACAAAATGAAACTTTCTATTTAATAGTTTTGTTCTCGATTTATAATTTCCGCCATTCGCTAGTTTAACTACATTTAAACTATCACTCTTTATCTCTTTGGTTATTTTTGTATTACCTGTTACTTCTCTTTGTAATCTATCTAACCATATTACATCTTTCATTCCTTCAAGCATCGCTTCTAATTCGCTTTCTGTTGAAGATAGAGCTACCGTACATTGCTTTCTGCTTCTCCATAAAATCAAATCTCCATTTCGGTAAACTAATGTCCCAGTAAATGACTTAGCATCTTTTGATGAATCCCAAGACGCATCTGTTTCACAATCAACTCTGTTTTTTACATTTTTACCTCCATAACATAAACGATAATTTATTGTTCCCCTTAGGTATCGTAACACTCTCTTTAATCCCCCCATATGCATTTCTCTTGCATCGTTATTATACTGCGATAAGTAACTCAATGCGAAAGCAATGTCTGGTCTTGTATTAACACTTAAAAACATCAACCTCCCTACTAATTCTTGGTATTCTTTGATATTGCATTTACCACTCTGTTCATAATCATCCATCTTTGCATTCACGTCAATCGGATTTGACGTACTATTGCACTCATCCATCCCATACATTGTTAAAAGTTTTTTTATATAGTTCTCTTGACTTACATACACTCTTCCATTCTTTTGTTCTATTTGCATACCTAATACATGTCTCGCATCACCCAAACATTTTAAATCTATTTTAGTTCCTATTTTATTCATATAACACTTTTCAATGTCTTTATCACTCGCTACAGTTACCATATCGTCAACATGTATTGCACAGTATAGGAACTTCTGTCCTTCGCTTTTATAAAATAAACACTGATCTTCCTTCGATTGGCACATTCCACTTTCTATCATCACTTCTGTAAGATACTCATTCCAGCATTTGCCAGCTTGTTTCAAACCATAAATGCTCTTTTTTAGTTTGCACACTGTATTTTCACTTTGTCCATATCCATCTGGCGTCTTCATGTATATTTCTTCCTTCAGCACTCCATGTAAGAACGCAGTCTTCACGTCGTACATCCTCACCTTCGCTCTTCTCTCTGCAGCGATACTCAGCAGCAGTCTAATCGACTCTATTCGGGCGACAGGAGCAAATGTTTCACTGTAGTCAAAACCAGGACGCTGTGCGCATCCCACAGCCACCAAACGAGCTTTGTATCGTGGCTCTTTTGTGTCAGGGTTTTCCTTTAGACTATAAATCCATTTGCTTTTTATTATTTTTTTATCTGTTGTATAGGGCAGCATTTCCCATACTTCGTGTCTCTTTATGCACTCTATCTCTTCATCCATTGCCCTTTTCCATTTCATCCAATTGCCGGAATTCTTTGCTTGTTCCACATTCTTGGGTATTTCTTCTTCCATTACACTCATCGCTGTATTTCTATTGTGTATTCTAGTTGATCTCCTCAAATTTTGTTGTATCTCTCTCTCTTGTTGTTCTACTTCTGCTTTGTGTTTTCGAAGTTTCATTACTTCGCTCGTAGTGCCTCTTGGCCTTCCAATCCTCTTGATTTCTGCACTCCCTTGTATATTATTTTGCAAGTTTAGATTTTTATCTTCCTCATGTATGTTGTCCTCGGGTGGATGCTCTTCTTCTTCTACTTGAGATTTTTCAAGTCTTCCTCCATCATTGTTATTGGAGTCATCTGGTTCTTGTATATTTGTTTCACTCTCAATATCTCTCTCGAATTCATTTCTTTCATCATCTTCATTTCTGAGTCCAATAAATATTAGATTATTTCTTCTATCATTATCTTCTATCTTCTTTCCTTTTAATATTTCCACTCCATTTCTCTTTTCATCAAATTTTACGTCACAAGCACATTGAACTCTGTCTTTATCTGGTATATAAACTCTATATGTGTTATTTGTTCCATAGCCTACAAATATACCTCTCATTGTCTTTGCATCAAATTTTCTTTTATTAATACCCTTTATCAATACGTAGGCGATACAACCGAATCTTTTCATGTATCCTACGTTTGGTCTTCTTCCAACCCATAGCTCATAGGGTGTCCTCCCATGAACCGATGTTTTTACTCTATTTTTAATATGGGCTGACGTGCACACCGCTTCTCCCCAGAAGTCCATTGGTATCTGACAGTCACTGATCATTGATCTCGTTATTTCAATAATGGATCTGTTCATTCTTTCTATTAATCCATTGCTCTGTGGCGTCCATACTGGGCTAAACTCATGTTTGATGCCTTTGTTTTCTAACCACTCTTTTAGATCTTTACCTATGAATTCACCACCATTGTCTGATCGTATGGCTTTCAGCTTCATTCTAGTTTCATTTTCCTTTTGTTTTATTAGCTTTATTAATTCATTTGTGGCCTCACCTTTCTCATAAAGTAATGACACAAAAACATATCTCGAATAATCATCGATTACTGTTAGGATATAATTTTTGCCTCCTCTTGATGCTGGTCTCACTGGTCCAATCAGATCTGTGTGCCACAAGTCCATTATTTCTTCTGCTCTTCTCTTCTCCAATCTTCGATGAGTCTTCTGACACGTCTTTCCTTCTACACAGGCTTCACATTGTCCATTTCTCTCACTTATTCTTTTCATTCCTGAAACTAAGTCCTGAGCTCTCATTTGCATAATTAAATCTCTATTTAAATGTCCTAATCTCCTATGCCATACCTCATCATCTTTAACACTTTTTACATTTTCACTACTCGCTATATGAGATATTACATAGTACCCATTTCCCTCTCTCTTTGCCCTCATTTCTACTCTGTTTTTATCTTTATAAACAATCGCACTGTCTCTATCAAATTGCACTGTATATCCATAATCTGTGAATTTAGCTACCGATAACAAATTTGAATTTAGTTCTGGAACATATAACACATTCTTTAATCTAACATTATTCTGAACATCTCTCTGCTTTATGACAATTTCTCCTATCCCGCTTGAAGTAATTTTCTTCCCCTCTTTATCAGCTAAAGTTATATCTCTATTATCGCATTCTATACTATCAAAAATGTTCACATTGTTTGACATGTGACTTGTCGAGCCGGAGTCCAAAAGCCAAACAGTTTTTATATCGTAATGGTTCGCTATAAAGTCTTTTTTCACATCACATTGGTACGCTCTTTCATTCGCAATTGCACTTTCACTTACGCTCATCACAGTTTCATTCGCTGTTCGCATCATTCTCTCTCCTCTTCCTTGTCCACGATGTCCTCTTCCTCTTGTATTGCCACGATAGTTGTTTCCTCTTGCCCTCGTTGTTGTGATCTGTCTCTGATTCCTACATTCAGCAGCAATATGATCTAGTCCATTGCAACTAAAACATCTCAGTCTTGAACGACATTGGTCTGCAAAATGGCCTTTCTGTCCACATTTATAACAATTTACCTCGTTCCTCATACCATCTCTCACCTTTCGTACATTCTCATTATGTCTTTCCTCATGGCCTGTTTCTTTTCTCATCTCTTCTTGTTTCAGCGCATATCTGACATCGTTTATGGTTACATTTGTCTGACTCTCTAATATTCTGACGTTCGATTCAAATTCTCTTCTTAATCCCTTCAAAATATACATTTTTAATTCAAAATCTTCTACGCTCTTACCCAATTGTTGGCACTTGTTCTTCAATCCCTCTGCTCTATTCATATAGTCATCCACGTGTTCGTCTCTCTTCATTTTTAGGTTAGTCAGCTCACTCAGCGACCGCGTTTTCAGCTGCTCGGTCTCGGCCGCCATGTTGGATTTTACGAGGTTCCATAATTTTTCTGCATTTTTCTCATGCGTATATTTCATTATTTGTGCTTCAGTCATTGTGTTCAGCATGATTGTTCGGGCTGTATAATTATCATCATCCCATTCATTCCATGCTTTGAATTTTGTTTCGTACTCTTTATCGTCTGCCCGGGGTTTTTGGGGCGGTTTAACTCCCATGATCTTCTTCCACAATCTTTTTGATCTCAATATCCCCTCTATTTTCTCTTTCCATAAAAAATAATTTGTATTATTTAGTGGCTCTACGTTGGCCAGGTTCCAATTGTCCGCCATGTCTTCTCACGTGGTCACTTCTTTTTTACCTTACTGTGCTTCTCTTTGAAACCACGCTCTGCTACCATTTGTGGTTGTAATTAACAGAGAAGCAGTAATATTGTACCAAAATACTGTGGATATATATATATATATTAAAAGAACAAATGTATATAAATGTATAAATGCTTTTCCCTTTACGCTTGTACTCTCTTGACGCTCTTGCACTCTCTTCGGCGGTCAGGCCTCTACAAGATCGCCCTCAATGGTCGACGATCGCAACTCCTCCTCTGACGCGCTCTGCGCCATCTATCGTCACTTATCTCATAACCTCACATACAATATAAAATAAAATAGAAATTAACTTAAAATAAAATCATATAAAATAAAAAACTAGAGGGTTATTGTTGCTCGCTCGCTTCGCTCGCTCGCGAGTAGGGTTGTTTTTGCTCGCTCGCTTTGCTCGCTCGCGGATAGGAATGCTCTTGCGAAAGGGTTAGTGGTACGCATGGCTAGTAGTACCTATAGCTATTAATGTTTTTTTTTTATTTGGTGTGTGACTCTCCACGAGCCACACAAAGAACTTCCCGATTCGTTAGTTGCAGTATATTCCCAGCTAACCAGACGTGCCTTGGGCAAGCCGTGCCTAGGGCACAGATCGGCAAATCATTGTCCAATCTACGCTCGGAGGTGCTCAAAGCCCGATTGGCTTAATTTTGGACGACCTCCTGTGCGCGCATATGCCGAGCTAGTGTCATCCGTAGGACTTGGGTTTGGACATGGGCATGAGGTCGGCATCAGGTCGGCACGAATCGGCTGAATGTGCCTTTGTGGCAGCACTGTCGCACTGATGTAGCGCATGCCGAATATCGTTTTACAGGGCAGCACAATAACAAATATAAGAACTAAATAAAATTTGTATGGGTATTTCGAATTGTCGAGAATGAATGAGAATAAAAGGGACAAGTGCTGTATATTTGGTACGATAGAAATTTACTTCGCCGTCATCTGCCACTGTCTGCCACATTAGTGCCACCTACCCTCGCTGACGGTGCTGCCCTGTAAAACGATCGTTATCGTATATATCGTTCGATATATACGATCGTATATCGATATTCGCCAGCCACATCGGTGCGACGGTGCTGCCATTCGGCATGCGCCACATCAGTGCGACAGTGCTGCCACAAAGGCACATTCAGCCGATTCGTGCCGACCTGATGCCGACCTCATGCCCATGTCCAAACCCTAGTCCTACGGATGACACTAGCTCGGCATATGCGCGCACAGGAGGTCGACCAAATTTGGATTTTTGGTTGGCTGGGTTATTATCATTATTAAGTGTACGTTTTAAGAAGATTATACGTTTTCAGGGATATTCAATAGTTTTCTACTTATCAAAATGTTTGCTATATGGCGTCACATTAAACCAACATCGTATGCTCGTTGCTCGCTTGGTTCCTTGTTATAGCATACTAATGTTGCAAAATAAATTGTCTTAATTAGTTTTTCGCAAACGATACAACTCCTCATTATCCGGGTTTGCAGTAGTGATCTTGGTTTTCTTCGATACTGTTAATTTAAATTGTCCCAAAATATATAAACTGCGCTCAATTTTGAAACTCTGCTCAGTGCTACATACAATATTTGTAAAGTTCGCCTTTCTGATTTTTTAAAATCCAAACATACTTTCTCGTATGTTAGTCCCTGACTTTTATGAATCGTAATCGCTTCAGCAGGAACCACTGGAAATTGACTACGTGTGATTTGATATTTTTCCTCACTCGACATATGTACTTGATTCGATATTTTTATTATTGGTGTAAAATTTTGATCAATATTTGTGCATTTTTCATATAATCACGATAACGAGTTCTTACTTTCACTCCTACTCTGGCCAATTGAAAATCTAACCACAATATAGACGGAATTTTAGTATTTTCTTGAAAAGTAATAAATTTTAATATTCCGCATGTGTGCTCCATTAATCAATCCGTTTTCAACATCAATGTTATTAATAATTATCATATACTTTATATTAATTTTCAATTTAATCTCAGTTAATAATTCGTTTTGAACTGATTGTTTTTTTAAAGATTGTAATATAAATTTTTTTTTGTACTTTCATCGATAGTCTTTGAAAATGTATTCTCGCGAGTAGAGATGATTAACTCACTCTTGCATTGGGATAATTTTCGATTATTGTAAGCGGAAACATCATCGTAAGGTACAAAAAAAAATTAAAAAAAATTTTTTTTTTTAAATTTTAAAGAAATCGAAAAAAATTTTTTTGTGTAATTACGTTTGTTTCTTCGGTGGAAACTTTCCGTTCTCTCGTATAAATTGCATTGTTGAATGAACTTCTTTCGAAAAAACTAAAAAAACTAAAAAACTACTTGACCAAAATGGACCAAAATCTAATCAGCTCTAAGTTACAGCGGGGCATATCGATTGCATCATTCATCATCCTGATCGCGTTGTTACTTTTTCTGAAAACGTTAACGAAAAATTTGATTACATAGAAACGGCCATACGCGCGCACGCACGCACGCACACACACATACGAACATTTTGCTGAAAATAGTCTAAAATGACTGCAATGACCA
Source organism: Lasioglossum baleicum (assembly GCF_051020765.1). NCBI lineage: Eukaryota > Metazoa > Arthropoda > Insecta > Hymenoptera > Halictidae > Lasioglossum > Lasioglossum baleicum. The sequence goes on along the minus strand of NC_134929.1, from coordinate 5,671,307 downwards.
TGAAACGTGAAGATCTGCTAAAAAATCGATTTTCGATTTTCGGGGTCATTACAATAACTTCCCTATAAAATCGGGAGGTTAATTATATAGAGCCTATAGATAATACAGAATAAAATATAAACACGAAATATAATACGTATAATGTTTATATTTATATTTCGTTTTTAATTATTGCCATACTTTACCATAATGTAATATTCTAGGTGTATTGTATAACTTCCGTAAAGACATTTTAATGATATTATCGATACATATCTAAGTTCATTCGGAGAAAATTCGTTAAAAAGCTAGAAATATTGTCTTTTAAGTTTTTCACATGAAACGTGCATTATTCAAGCTTTAATACAAATAAAGAGCAGGCACGCGTTTGGCGAATATACCTAATGTAGTTATAAAAAAACCAAGTATATTAAAAATCACGTTATAAGTAAAGAAAGAAAACCATTATTACCATTATCTATGTCATAAGAACGCAGAGTATTTGAATCTCGGATAACGCAATAACTCGTCCGCCCGAACTTGTTCGATTCTTTTCGTACCCGCCCGACGAATTCGAAGTCGAATCGAAGGGCCGCCGCCGGACTTTCTGCGACCCGACCCGACTCGAACCCGAACATCGAGCGGCCCGCACATCCCTAAATTATTTATAATTATAACTATATTATATTAAATGACCTATATTATAATAACCTATATTAGGTAATTATTATCACACTTTAAATAAGTAAATATGGCTCAAATTATGCCGTATTTAGGCTCATTTTAATTAGAAGGATCTCACAAATACGTTGGTAATTCCGTAAAAAAGATTGAAAAATAAAAAACTTTCCTATGTGCATTGATGTAATCGGTACGCAGCCTTTTGAACTGTGTCGGCTGCCTCGTACCTCAGTCCCTCTTTGTCGTTTACGAGCTGTCGTAAAAAAAGTTCTAGTACATATGTTGATAGTCTAAAAATATGATCAATGCTATTTTTCAATTTCTCTAAAAAAACCTGCATTTGTCGAATTTTTGCGTGTTTTTCACTTTGTGTAATTAACATTTTGAACCAAAAAATCGGGAAAAAATCTCAAATATCAATTTCAATTAAATGCAATTATATGATTAAATTAATGCAAGTAAATGGGGAAAATGGACCGAAAATTGAATGGCACAACGGCTGTTTAAATAATTCGAAGGACTATCTCGTCCGGCTAGGCCCTTCATTCCAAATTGTAATATTCCAATATTCCAATATCATTTTAAATATATTCAAGTACTATTTAAAACTATTAATGAGTTTTAACAACAAAATATTTTAAATAGAAAACTAAATTTTGACATATAAGATAAGATTATAGCAAGCTTGCTATAAATGTCGAAAACTCGAGTCTGGCCAGAGACATTCAATTTTCAGGAAACACTATTCTATGATGACGAACGGAGAAAAGGGAAGTGAAGCTCGGGGGCTTCGGTCGCCGTGGAGTGGAGTGAAACATTGTAACATGATACGGGTCGGGTCGGGTATATCGGTGTGAGACTACTAATCAAACAACAAAGCTTAATTATTTATCATTATTTTTTTATGGGATTTTCCTTAACATATTTGGTGAATTTTGTTTCTTTTTATGAAAATGATACCAAAATTATATAATTCCGATGATATTTGCTTATGCAATGAGCGACGCAAGTTTCGGACACAAAGAAGGACAGCGTCGGGAAAAAAAGAGACGCGGAGAGTCCTTATTCTTTTAAGATTTCGACTTCGACTTCGTCTGCTAGCTCTTCGTCTCGTCGCACAATGTACTCATAAATGAATCATGTTTCAGGAAGTGGTTCAGTTCAGAATGAAATAAAATAATGTTACACGCACTTTTTAAATAGCGTCATATATGGTGCAAGAAATATTCGTATAGAGTCAAATAGAATTATTTTTTTAGATATCTTCGTACGAAATACTGCCTCTAAATAACATTGTATGGATAGGAGCCGTCGAAAATTAGTTTAATTAGTTAATACTTTTATCTTGTTACTACCTCTACTTTAATAATTGCAGTCAATAATGCTGTCGAGCATTACAAGTATGGGATAAATAAGTAAAAAAATTAATTTTCTGTTTCCTACTAAGGATCTTAATAAGAACGATTGAATTTTGTCATTACACAACACAACAAAATATTTTTTAAGAATCATTATTTTATATATAACGCAATAATGTTCAAATTACTTTTAAATTCCAATACATTTGTAGAATATTACGTAGTAATTACTTCCATTTTTCCTACATCTATAAACTATCGATTATATTGTAAACAATTATTACAATGGTGATAATAAGGAAAATAAGAATGCAATAAGAGAATTATATATAGTATTATAAGGCAATTACAGAATAGGTAATGTCAGCATTCTACTATATCATTCTTCTTCAACTTGACGAATATCTCGTCGATTGTGGAACTTTTACCGCTGTGGTATATCAGATCACTGTAACTTTCCCGTTATCCCCGCGCCCACTCGCGCCCACTTGGCACTTACCGGTCCCGCGGAATAACACAGGGGCTGGCAGTCTTTAAGGGGCTAGTATACCCTCGATTTATAACTAGAAAATACCTAGAATATTACTAGAAAAAGGGGTCGAAAAATGGGTTTCGTACTGAACGTTGTTTGACTTTATTAGAACAAATTATGGGCTGTGTGAGGGCTCATTCGAAAGAGGAAGGTTAGACGCAGCGCGCTTTTCTCACGAGGTTAACGAGATAATGTTTATATCTAATAATATGATGGCCCAAAGTAGAGAAAAAATCTAGGAAAAAATCCCGCAGATTTCAATGCATTTTCTGTCTCTAAAAGACTTTTTTGACATATGAGATGAGAAAAGCGCGCTGCGTTGAACCTTCCTCTTTATACTATATCCAACGATAGAACAGTACCGTTGCGCGCAGCTTGGAAGATGGTGGGGGCGCAGCGAGCCTATCATCTCTCACTTCACTATCCCCTCCCCACTTTCTTGAACCAATTAGGGCGAAGATGCGCAGCGACAAACGAAAACTGGTCTTTACGCGGTACTGCTCTCTCGTTGGATAGAGTATAGAATGAGCCCTCACCCAGCTCAAAATATACTCGTATAAGGTCAAACAACGTTTAGTTCCGAACCCATTTTTTCTAGTAAGATTCTAGTTATTTGCTAGATATTTGCTATTTACTAGAATCGTACTAGATTTTGGGTCGAAAAAATGGGTTCGGAACTAAACGTTGTTTGACCTTATACGAGTATATTTTGAGCTGGGTGAGGGCTCATTCTAAAGAGGAAGGTTCAACGCAGCGCGCTTTTCTCATCTCATATGTCAAAAAAGTCTTTTAGAGACAGAAAATGCATTGAAATCTGCGGGATTTTTTCCTAGATTTTTTCTCTACTTTGGGCCATCATATTATTAGATATAAACATTATCTCGTTAACCTCGTGAGAAAAGCGCGCTGCGTCTAACCTTCCTCTTTCGAATGAGCCCTCACACAGCCCACAATTTGTTCTAATAAGGTCAAACAACGTTCAGTACGAAACCCATTTTTCGACCCCTTTTTCTAGTAATATTCTAGGTATTTTCTAGTTACAAATCGAGGGTATACTACCCCCTTAAGGAGGTAGTATACCCTCGATTTGTAACTAGAAAATAACTAGAATATTACTAGAAAAATGGCTCGAAACATGGGTTTGCTGGTTTTCAGTTAGTGTCCTTATTTGAGCAAATTTTGGGCTGGGTGAGGGCTCATTCGAAAGAGGAAGGTTCACCGCAGGGGGCTCTGGTCATGAGGTTAACGAGAATATGTTTATATCTAATAATATTAGTGTCCAAAGTAGAGTAAAAATCTAGGAAAAAAACCAGCAGATTTCAATGCATTTTTCTGTCTCCAAAAGACTTTTTGACTGATGGGATGACCAGAGCCCCATGCAGTGAACCTTCCTCTTTCGAATGAGCCCTCACCCAGCCCAAAATTTGCTCAAATAAGGACACTAAGTGAAAACCAGGAAACCCATGTTTCGAGCCATTTTTCTAGTAAGATTCTAGTTATTTGCTAGATATTTGCTATTTACTAGGATCTTACTAGATTTTGGGTCGAAAACATGGGTTTCCTGGTTTTCACTTAGTGTCCTCATTTGAGCAAATTTTGGGCTGGGTGAGGGCTCATTCGAAAGAGGAAGGTTCACTGCATGGGGCTCTGATCATCCCATCAGTCAAAAAGTCTTTTGGAGACAGAAAAATGCATTGAAATCTGCTGGTTTTTTTCCTAGATTTTTACTCTACTTTGGACACTAATATTATTAGATATAAACATATTCTCGTTAACCTCATGACCAGAGCCCCCTGCGGTGAACCTTCCTCTTTCGAATGAGCCCTCACCCAGCCCAAAATTTGCTCAAATAAGGACACTAACTGAAAACCAGCAAACCCATGTTTCGAGCCATTTTTCTAGTAATATTCTAGGTATTTTCTAGTTACAAATCGAGGGTATACTACCCCCTTAATAGTATCTCGTCGGTGGCACAACTCTGGCGTACCTCTATGGATACAGTAGAGCAGGCATGGGCAGAAATAGCGCCAAAGCTAGGGAATTCTCGGTGGACGCCTACTTCTCCCGCCCGCGCGTCTCGCTCCCCGTGGTGGCCATAGTCCCGCGGAGCTCTTCAGGCCCGTACCTACCGCACGCCGTATGCACTGCGCGTGGCGCGTTGGAGCGACTCGCGTACCCATAGGTTTCCACATTACCCATGAGGTACTATGGTCAATGCGTTTTTTTTGTAAGTGGTTTCCCCTATAGGCCTATTCCACTGCGCGACACGACAATTTTGAAAAAATAAATGTGGAAAATTGTCATGGGTAATGTGGAAACCTATGGGTACGCGAGTCGCCCCAACGCGCCACGCGCAATGCATACGGCGTTCGGTAGGTACGGGCCTGAGGAGCTCCGCGGGACTATGGTCACCACGGGGAGCGAGACGCGCGGGCGGGAGAAGTAGGCGTCCACCGAGAATTCCCTAGCTTTGGCGCTATTTCTGCCCATGCCTGCAGTAGAGGTACGCTGGTGAGTGTAGCGCGCGGGCGCGTTGGAAAACAACGTAGGGGCAATAGTAGGCTATGGTGGGGGTATGGTTTAGTACCACAGTACCACAGCCTTGGCATCAGTGGTGACCAGAGTGGCCAGACGAGTCCGACCTTGGGACTCGCGAGGGGAATACAGTACCCCTTCTCTGATGACCAGCAATATGCGCAAGCGCGACGGGGATCGGGTAAGGCGCATGGGAGATGAAATAATTACCTAATGAAACTATTACCTAATGAAATGAATCATATGAATCGTTCTAGATATTATCAACATTCTTTACTATAAATAAAATGAATTGTAACATGTGGGAGTTTCAGTTGTGAAATGAAGTATGCTTATTATGTATAATATGTATGTTGAAAAAAATGTTGAAATCTGTACTACTGAGTTACATTCCAGTAAAATCCTAAATGTCCTAAAAATAAATCATAATCTATTTTAACACTTTTAAGGAATGGACATAGCAAGTTTTGAAACTACCTTTTTCAATGCATATCTTAAAAAGTTGTAGTGAGATTTATTAATGAACTCTACCAACTGAACACTCAGAGCATCACATAACACAATCAAATACAATACGATACAATAAAATATAATAAACAAATACACACACACACCAAAATAAGCAAACAAATACTCAATATATATCACTGTCATTGCCGCTATTCTCAGTTTCACCAGCGAGCAAGGTTCCAGGTGATTTTTTTGGTATTTCTTCTCTATTGTACATTTGGGCATTAAATAATTCTAACATCTGATCTGTTATTTGGAAACTGGAAGCATCAATTTGTTTTGATTGCAAATATAATTTAATACGTGTAAGATCGCGAAGCGTGTGTGTATCTAACATGTTTCTTTTTTTTATCTTTTATGTCTGTTATCATGGAAAAATATCTTTCCACATGTGCATTTGAATGCGGCAATGACAAGCATATTAACGCAAGTTTTGCAATTTCATCGTACAACAAATTATCAGATTCATCCTTTAAATTCCTAACGGTGCTCCAAAATTCAACAACATCTAATCGTTTCAACTTATTTCTTTCTCGTGCGGTAGTTTTTATGCCTAATAAGAACCACTGGTGTAACAATTTTTTAGCTATCACTTTGGATGGAAATTTATTTAAAAGAATGTCTATTTTAACTTCTGACTGTTTAGCGAAATATAAAGCTATTTCTGGACACACACGCTTCGCGATCTTACACGTATTAAATTATATTTGCAATCAAAACAAATTGATGCTTCCAGTTTCCAAATAACAGATCAGATGTTAGAATTATTTAATGCCCAAATGTACAATAGAGAAGAAATACCAAAAAAATCACCTGGAACCTTGCTCGCTGGTGAAACTGAGAATAGCGGCAATGACAGTGATATATATTGAGTATTTGTTTGCTTATTTTGGTGTGTGTGTGTATTTGTTTATTATATTTTATTGTATCGTATTGTATTTGATTGTGTTATGTGATGCTCTGAGTGTTCAGTTGGTAGAGTTCATTAATAAATCTCACTACAACTTTTTAAGATATGCATTGAAAAAGGTAGTTTCAAAACTTGCTATGTCCATTCCTTAAAAGTGTTAAAATAGATTATGATTTATTTTTAGGACATTTAGGATTTTACTGGAATGTAACTCAGTAGTACAGATTTCAACATTTTTTTCAACATACATATTATACATAATAAGCATACTTCATTTCACAACTGAAACTCCCACATGTTACAATTCATTTTATTTATAGTAAAGAATGTTGATAATATCTAGAACGATTCATATGATTCATTTCATTAGGTAATAGGTTCGATATGCGGCAATAACCTAAAACTTCTAATATGTCATCTGTCATTGTTGCGTCCCCATCGCGCAAGCGCAACGTGTCTCCCATGTGCCTTACTCGATCCCCGTCGCGCTTGCGCATATTGCTGGTCCTCAGAGAAGGGGTACTGTATTCCCCTCGCGAGTCCCAAGGTCGGACTCGTCTGGCCACTCTGGTGGTGACACACCGTGGCTGCGGGAAGAAATGGCGACACGCCGTACTCTTGGATTCAGGATTCAGCTGGTGACACCAGTGATGCCAGAGCTGTGGTACTGTGGTACTAAACCATACCCCCACCATAGCCTACTATTGCCCCTCCATCGTGTTCCAACGCGCCCGCGCGCTACACTCACCAGCGTACCTCTACGGATGCAGTAGAGTGATACGCTGGTGAGTGTAGCGCGCGGGCGCGTTGGAACACGACGGAGGGGCAATAGTAGGCTATGGTGGGGGTATGGTTTAGTACCACAGTACCACCAGTGATGCCAGAATCGGGGACGCGAGGACGCTTCCCCTCCAGCACAGGTTCCCCCTCTCTGACGGACCGTCCTCGCCGTAGCTTCTGCTGCGCACGCGCTACACACGAACGTACTTCTACTCTGCCCGTGTGAGTGCATGCTCGATTGCACGCGCGCTACACAACAACCGTACCTCTACCATGTCCGTGTGACTACCTGCTCGACCGAACGCGTCGGCGACGCGTTCCTTCGATTTTCACCAATTTTCATGTTGCCGAAGTTTCGGAAGCACGAGTCGGAAAGTCGGGATCTGGAGACGGCGCGCATTTGATTCCCGGGACGGCGCGGCGCGGCGCGGTGCACATTTTGCTATAACTTTTGATCTAAAAAAGATATCGAAGCGAAATTTGGACTAAATTTTTTTTTTAAAAAACCGGGTTTAATGGTTCATCCTAAAATATGTTTTGTATTTCTTAAAAAATTTTTCTCGTTGATCTTTAAAGTTAAGGTAGTCCAGAAGGCCCCCAACACAAATTGATTTTTAGTCGAACCATGCTCAATAAACAATTACGAAAAAATTTATAAATATTCCACTTAATAGCACACATGATTGAGATTTTTTTCAGATTTTTCAGATTATGCAGACATGTTTAAAAAAATTGAAAATCTCGAAACATTCGAAGAAAATGCATATTTCGTATCGAACTTTTCGAGATACCAGTTTTATAAAAATTCATTAGTCCGATATTATTGAAACAATTGTCCTTAATTTTTCTCAGAATTTTTTATAAATTGTATCGTTAAAAAATCAAAATCAATTTTTTCGATACTTCTTTGTTGATGTATTATGTAATACTGAATATTTTTATAATCAGAAAAATAATGTACAGACTTGATAATGCAATATAAAATATTTTATTTACGTTATATTTCAATATACGTATGTGCATCACTCCTAACAATTTTGGTAATCACATAATTATTGTAACGACATTTTACATATATCAGGTCGTTAAGTATGAAACTAGACGAATAAAACACAAATTTCAAACACATTTGTCGATGACAGACATTTATCCCTTATGTCGGGAAAGCATTTATATGAAAATTCATCGCCCTCGCAAAGTTATAATCAATTAACTTTGCACTCGTTTTCGAACTAGTGAGGTCGTGTTTTCTTCGTTAATCGTTCGATAGCTTAATTTATATAGTAAACAGCCAACAGTATGGATGAAGAGAGTGAAAGAGATGAGAGAAAGGATGAGCAGCGGAACCGGGGGTCCAGAGTGTGTGAATGAGTGAAGAAGAATGAGTGAGGAATGAGTGAACGGTGTGCTCTCTCTCTCGTGTTTAAGTGTAAATTTAAGTTAAGAATGAAGCCATAAGGAAGGTGAAGTTTGTAAGCCGAGCGGAGGTCCGTGTTTGTACCCCGAAATGGGAAATAAAATACTATTATTATTATTATTATTATTATTATAGTAAACAGCCTACAGTTTCTTTGTCGCGTTTTTAATACTTTTTAATGGGTTTTTAACATTTTTTTATCTTATTAGGAATTTATTTTAGTGAGTGACCATATTCATCGATAAAAAAGGATAAGTATACGTTACTATTTATATTGAGTCCTACAAGATTGCAATTAGAATTACGATTTTAATTATGTCTACTTTTTCTTTGAATATAGCAACGCGTGGGTGTCAGCGGTAATGAAATAGCAGATTCAAGAATGACTTCAAAGAAAAGCGAAGTGTATCGTTACATTAATATTTCATTCTGTAAGTACTTTGTAATTATACCTTTGACTATGTGTTTTTTTATGTTGTAGAAAGGCAGAGGACCATTTAAAATCGCGGTAACGTAAAATCAATATTAGCAGATTCAAGAATGACTTGAAAGAAAAAAGATAAGTGTATGATTACATTAATATTTCATTCTGTACTTTGTATAATTATAACTTTAACTATGTGTTTTTTATGCTATAGAAAGGCAGAGGCCCATTCAAAATCGCGTGTGTGTCAGCTGGAGTGGACTTTCTGGACAACGTAAAATCAATATTAGCAGATTCAAGAGAATGACTTCAAAGAAAAGATAAGTATAAACTATACTATAAAGTTATACATTAATATTTTATTCTATACTTTGCAATCATGACTTTAACTAATTTTTTTTTTGTTATGTTACAGAAAGGCAGGGACCATTTAAAATCGATTTTCGTAACCGGAGATGTATGAAACTTGACAAATGTGTTTGAAATTTGTGTTTTATTCGTCTAGTTTCATACTTAACGACCTGATATATGTAAAATGTCGTTACAATAATTATGTGATTACCAAAATTGTTAGGAGTGATGCACATACGTATATTGAAATATAACGTAAATAAAATATTTTATATTGCATTATCAAGTCTGTACATTATTTTTCTGATTATAAAAATATTCAGTATTACATAATACATCAACAAAGAAGTATCGAAAAAATTGATTTTGATTTTTTAACGATACAATTTATAAAAAATTCTGAGAAAAATTAAGGACAATTGTTTCAATAATATCGGACTAATGAATTTTTATAAAACTGGTATCTCGAAAAGTTCAATACGAAATATGCATTTTCTTCGAATGTTTCGAGATTTTCAATTTTTTTAAACATGTCTGCATAATCTGAAAAATCTGAAAAAAATCTCAATCATGTGTGCTATTAAGTGGAATATTTATAAATTTTTTCGTAATTGTTTATTGAGCATGGTTCGACTAAAAATCAATTTGTGTTGGGGGCCTTCTGGACTACCTTAACTTTAAAGATCAACGAGAAAAATTTTTTAAGAAATACAAAACATATTTTAGGATGAACCATTAAACCCGGTTTTTTAAAAAAAAATTTAGTCCAAATTTCGCTTCGATATCTTTTTTAGATCAAAAGTTATAGCAAAATGTGCACCGCGCCGCGCCGCGCCGTCCCGGGAATCAAATGCGCGCCGTCTCCAGATCCCGACTTTCCGACTCGTGCTTCCGAAACTTCGGCAACATGAAAATTGGTGAAAATCGAAGGAACGCGTCGCCGACGCGTTCGGTCGAGCAGGTAGTCACACGGACATGGTAGAGGTACGCTTGTGTGTAGCGCGCGTGCAATCGAGCATGCACTCACACGGGCAGAGTAGAAGTACGTTCGTGTGTAGCGCGTGCGCAGCAGAAGCTACGGCGAGGATGGTCCGTCAGAGAGGGGGAACCTGTGCTGGAGGGGAAGCGTCCTCGCGTCCCCGATTCTGGCATCACTGGGTGACACACCGTGGCTGCGGAAGAGAGTAGCGACACGCCGTGCTCTCGGAGTCAGGATTCGGCTGGTGACACACCGTGGCCGGGGAAGAGAGTGGTGACACGCCGTGCTCTCGGATTCAGGATTCAGCTGGTGACACACCGTGGCTGCGGAAGAGAGTAGCGACACGCCGTGCTCTCGGAGTCAGGATTCAGGATGTGACAAGTGACATACCGTATCTAGAAGAGTGGCGACCCGCCGTGGTCTCGGAGGTGCATTCTCACGGCTGGCTTCGAGGTGTTCGCTGGGCGAAGTTATCTCGTTGTGGACAGCGTGGGAAACCTAAGTATGTCATTCGATATACTTACGATGGAGATGTCAACCGCAGCGTTCCTTACTAGGTTTGTGCTGCTGAACAATTGTACCATGAATGCCGTCTCGATCTCTCGCCGTGGCGGCTTTTATAGCTCGCGAATAGTGGTGGGAGTGGTAGCGCGATGCGGTGATTCGCGGATTGTTTCTAGGCGCGGGGGTGGCGCGACGACGGGGGTACGGCGGTTTGTTCCGAGAAATGAACGACGGGTGATCTCGGTTTGGTTGTAACCGGATTGATCCGGTTTATGTTCTGTATAGTAACAGGCCTGTACGGTACAGGTCTGTTACACATTTATACAAGCTTCACATAGATAATCGTCTGGAATTGCTTTTTCAAGATAAGTCACATCTTCTACCACTTGTTTATTTTTCAATTGTAAAAATTTTGTTTTTCCTATATGCCCTAGGCATATGAGAGCTCGATAAATTTACTCTTTTCTTTGCAATGTCAAAAACAATAGATGTTAAATTATTTAAAGGTTTACCATACATTACCATTTTACCATCGTTAAAGATTTGGACACCTCTCTCATTGAAGATAATACTTATCCCTTTCTGCTGCATTTTTCTAACGGATAGTAAATTATATGGTACTTCAGGACAGTATAGCACATCTTCGAGTACTCCTTCAATGCCTAGGTTGCTTGTAACAGGTATCTGTCCCTTCTTAGTAGCCGTTATGTGTTCGCCATTCTTCGCTATTGCAATCTTGATGGGTGGATCTAGCTGCATTATTTTTGAGAATACACTCTCATCGTTAACTATATGATCCGATGCTCCGGAATCTACAATAAATGTCAATTTTTCAGTTTCCATAATCTGGTACTCTCCGGTCATAAACGCGTAGCTGGAGGTATTATCGTTTGCTGCTGTTTGCGCCGTATGGATTGGCTGCAAATTTTTATTTTTATTTTTTTGTTCTGTTTTGTATTGGTGCCTCCTTTTGTAATGATAACAGTCCTTGATTTTATGCCCTGCTCTTCCGCATTGATGGCATTTTCCAGCGAATGATAATTTATTTGGTTTGAATGCATTTCCTCTTCTGTTCTGTCCCCTACGGTTTCCTCTTCTTAAACGAGAATTTTCAAAATTGTTTCCTCTTGAGTTCTCTATTTTCACTCTTCCTGCTTCTAGCACTTTTGTACTTGTATCTATATTTTCACTTTTGATCTTTGTTTCGTGATCAAAGAGTCTTTTCTTCACTATGTCCAGGTTAGTTTTTGATTCGGTCATCATCGTCTCGATAACTGTTGATACCGTGTCATAGGCTTCTGGTAAACTTGATAGTACATGGAAATTATTTCGTTCTTCCTCGTTGTCACGCCCGCACCTGATAGTTATTAACGCGTCAAATACTTCAAAATGCTCCTTCAGAGAAGCATCATTCTTCATTTTTAATCGAAGCAATTTCGTACAATTCCGTAGCCGTACTCTGGCTTTCATAGACGGAATCTAAATTTGTTAGGATAGATTTCGCAGTGCTTCCTGGCGTATCGTACTTGAGGTGCGTGTGGGCTAAGTACTGCACAATTGAACATTTGGCAATTCGTTCTGCCTTTGTCCATTCGGCAGTAATTGGATCCAGCGGTAGATTGTCAATGACCTTCAGTACATCAAGCTCGTACAAGTAATTACGAATTCTGTGTTTCCACGCGTTATATTTCGTGCCACTAAACTGGGGAATGTTTTTCCTGTCTTTGTATGTATCCATTTTCACTTACACAAAGTATCTTACACTTGATTAAAAACTACAACAAGTCACACACAATTTAAAACACTTAACAATTACACTAAGTACTAAACACACAAAAAATAAACCGATAACTATATGCAGAGTTAATGTACAATGTGTCCTGGGCCCATAACCTATTGGAAATGGGTATTTGTAATCAATAAAGATCACGCACAAGAATTCCGAAATACAGTTCTTTATTTCAACGAAGGAGAAACAAGTCAGAAGACGTCTATATGGTTTGAAGACCGATACTGAACTGAACCAAAGGAGAAAGTTTGGGGGGCGAAAAACCCCTGTTGGGTTCGCTCGGGAAATCTCGATACACAAGAACCCTAAGTTTATTGCTCAGGCCCTCTTCGAACTGAGATACTGCAGGCCTTCCACTTCTGACCTGAGAGCCGTTTGAATATACAAGGACACTGTTTATATCCTTCAACACCCGACATTATTATTGCAGATATTCCAACAAGATTTTTTGTACGATTAATAATAAACGAGATATCTAGGTGTTCCCATTTATATGGGACACCCTGTATATGTATTGTTCCATCTCGTTTCTGCTTCGCTTTCTTCGTACTATAATGCTTGTATTATTTAACAGAGCTCTCTGAAACCCGGAACTGTGCTCGGAAGCGGACAAGTTATTAGGATACCGGCTAATTAGAGCATCGTGACCGGATCTAACCCAGTGCATCAGATACAAATGCCTGGAAGACAAGTAAGTGATTCATCTCTGGTTCTGGTTACAATTCGGTAGGAAGTAGGAATAACTCACGACTTAATCTTCTTCAAGGTGCAATACGTCAGACTTGTTAGTACTCCTTCGTCGGGAACCACGAATGTTGTCAGTGTGGGTAAAGCAAAGTTGCAGACCACTTTGCAGCCCATTGGCGTCAGTCAGAAGATCGGAAGCCAGCAACTTATTGTCAAGGTCTGTGCGAGTGATAAATAAAGCATGTTTACTAGTAGACTGTATCATTTACTTGCTACGACACGTTGATACAGGTGGTTCTACAGAACACTAGTAACAAGTCGTTACGGACAGTTGCACCGAAGGCCACGTTAACCAGTAGCGGTCAGAGGGGTTGCTAATCTCTGCAACCGCTACGGTGGGCGGCAACCAGTCGAAGAACGCCGTAGCTATTCCAGCATCTGCGTTGAGCCAATTAGCATCCGGACAGGCAGTTCTCTCGATCAACTCGAACGTGGGAAATATCGTAGTAGACCATGAAACGTGAAGATCTGCTAAAAAATCGATTTTCGATTTTCGGGGTCATTACAATAACTTCCCTATAAAATCGGGAAGTTAACAAGGGCTTCCGGAGATCCTACACCAGCGTCGAGCCTAACGGCATCAGGCCGAGGAAACCGTGTAATTGTACCAAGTCGCAGTGTCTTAAACTGTGAGTATACATATGTAATTGAGCTGTTGTTGTTCAATTTTGTCAACTGTACAGCTTGTCAAATGTAGCTGTGCGGCTGAATGTCCGTAAACACAATAATGTCATCCGTAAACACAATAAGGGCTGTAATTGTAAGCGTAGCGGATGTTTAAAAAATTATTGCGAATGCTACGAGGTGTGTACCGTTTATTCATAGACGCAGGACATTTTTATGAATTTTCTAAACGACTATTTCAGGCCAAGATTCCGTGTTCAGCCAATTTTAAGGGTATCGCAACGTGGAGGAGCCGAATTTAGAAAAGAAATCTCTGAAGGATCTTGCAGAAGCGGCTGAAGTTAGGACAACGCAGCTGACATTGAACAAGGCGAAGTTACAGCTGTCCGAAATGGTCTTCAGACCGCCAGCTATATCTAACACGGTCGCAAGGTATGCTTCTTCAATTATAATAGCAAGTTATTCATTTTATATATTATATTTGATACATTCTTCTTCGCAGACAACCCTTCAACTTCCTGACCGACAAAGTAGTCGAGATAACGTGCCAGTGTCTAATGGCTCAAGCCGACGAAGCAGAGCGTGACATGTCCGACGATGATACGTCTCAAAGATTGATAATCGAAGAGAATCGGTGTCTGAAGGAATCACCGAATCGGCTTACAAAGCCGTAGCTACCTAGCAGTTACATTTCCAAGAGTTTACGGTTCGTTCGAATGTATTCGAAAGCAAGAAACTCGGACGCACTGGTTGTTTGTACTTCTTGATTTAATCGTTTGGCAGGAAACTTGCGGATGTATCGAAATTGTTGTAAACCCAAGATAATGGTAACAATGCTGATGTACAGTGCATTCGGCCGGCTGTAATTAATCTACGATTTTACTTGTAATTAGACTGCGGATCTTTACGGCTTCTGAGATATTTAAGAAATCCTACCGAGGCTACTAACACTTAAAAGTCGTCTCGGAACAACTGCAAATTGCGTAAGCTTCCGCAAACTACTTCGCAAGCTTATCCAATGCTTTCGTATTAAGTAACAGTTTGCATAATTGCATAAAGAAGGAACAAATTGAAAATGGCATGGTTGAATGTATTGTGACATTAAAATTCGACGCAGAACGTTTTTGTACCTTTGTCGTTCATTCTCGAAGTGTTAATATTTCACAAAAGCAATTTTACATCCATTAATCTTCTGTGGTACTTTACAAATTTTCTATTAAACATCGCAAACATTTCATTTTCGAACTGCTCCGAATATCTTGAACCAATTATTTAAGAAAACCGATTACACACGATCGAAGATATTAAAATGGTAAATTAAGCAGTAGCGACGGTATAAAAAGGATCTAGTATTCTTGCATTTTTACGATTTCTCGTTTAACACTCTTTAAATTTTATTTTTCATTCTGATACAGCGACGGTACGATTTATTTAACATTAAAATTTTGAGAACGAAGTTTAGCCAACGTTTGGATATTTCAGATTTTCAATATATGCATTATGTTTCACACGTTTCCTTATTACTTTTATTACGATACGATGTCAGACACACAATTCTTAATCTGTTATTTAGTCAATTAACAAGAGAATGGCATTGCAGCGAAGATCAATAATACGATTATTAAATCTGTTCCATAATGTACAGGTGTGAAAATTTATTCGTCCACCGTTAGGGCTGTGTAAGGACAATTGTAATATAGAGGTAGAAATCTAAATATATGTTATATATTCTTAGAATTCGTACTTGAAAGTTTATTTTAAGTATACAAATTGTACAGATTATGTATACAAGCTCGAACAAATGATTTCGAGAGCGAAATACTTTCACTCGCAACAAGTGAATCAAGTTGCAAAGCTACCAATGTATGTGCTATGTATAAATAATATGTATATTTTTCGAAATATATCTTTGTTGGACATATTTTATTTAGAAATTATTTATTTAGAAATTTATTTAAACTAGAAGAGATTTTCCTAACTGAAATGTACATACTCTTTTGTTCGATATCAGATTTTTCAAGTACAATATATGCAGGTTCAACATTTCACTACTCTCTTCGGTCTTTTGATCTCCACTCCTTGAACTGAGCATTTACTTCCCTCCAAAGACTCTATGTCGCCACTTGCGATCGTATTCACCGTAATCGTACTCTCCTTCTCTTTAACCAAGTCTGGATAGTCCTTTTTCGAATCTATCACGTCACATCGTAGTAGAGTATGTCTTTATCTTGCAACAGATGTATCGCTGATTTAGGCTCTCTGTATAAGCTTGCGTAGACAAGTTTCCATTCAATTATTGTTTCAGTACGTGCCAAGGCTTGGCTTCGTTTGGAGTTATCTCGTTTGATGCTTTGGATCCCTTCGCTCTTGCGTATCAAATGATATTCTATTTAGAAACAATAATACAATTTAGTGCTGTTTATTAAGAGAGTAGTTTATTGATAAATACCTACTGTTTAATATGTACAATAACGAAACTTGTATGTATGTACCTGTATATAGTACATAACGTACTATGTTAATATTCTTTAAAATGTACTGTTTGTCCGTTCTTCTGTTTGAAAAATAGTAACAAGAAGAAACTTACTGTTTATTAAACACTGAGCGGATCATGAGATTATTGCGAATTCTTGGAAAAATCGATTCATCGAAAATAATAATGAAGACTGTTTGTTACGCACGAAATAATCTCACTTTCTTACACGTGATAAACATTTTTATCTCATGCTTTTGAACAATATTGTATATTGGCGGGAAAGTACCGATATTCTACAGAGTGTTCAAGGTACCCCACCATCTTGCACAATATCTCACCACTGATCGTGGTCAGTTGAATAATTTGTTTAGAGATATTGGCGCTGCTGCACCATCTCCACCAATCCCCACCTTAGACACGTGCCTAGAGAATATGATCCGACGAGATTGGCATCGCCGATTTCGGCAAGGCAGGCGGGAGAAATCGCTATCGTGCCTCTTTTGTTGCCTGATTGTGGATCGTGATAGACGTGTCTCAATAGTGTTCTCGTTCTCAATTCGATATTAAAGTTAGTTTTACATCTTCGTGGTGGTTAACTGCAGAGTAGGCTGCATAATAATTCTGTTTTATATATAATTCACGGGACTGTTTAACCTACAAGTGACGTGATCTCGAAATCAAAAACCACGCTGCACGTGCCCGGAAGCCGTTGCACGTTTACACGGAGACTAAACCAGAGGAAGAGGATTCTATCCTGGACGTCTCCAGAGGACGAGCTCGCTGGTGTGCCGCTAATTGCGTGAAGCCATCGACCTCTGGCGTTTTTACCAAGTTCCTGTATCAAGTGACCGCCACGTGCATGAGAAGCCACCGACCACCGGCGCCTTGACGTATATCAGCGTGTTGCCGGTCTTGTGCTCGTTCCAGCTATGCATGCGCCAACAGGTATGATTCTGTCGATACAAAAATTCGCGTCATTATTGTAATTGTTCATGATATCTGTGCGGTACCTCGTTGCGAAAATATCGACAAAGCCACGATCGTGTCTTGGTTGATTCAACCGTAATCGTGACCTTCGCGAGGAGGTGTTTCTGCCGTGTCTTTCGGTACGTAAACCAGTGACTCTTGAAACACGCGAATGGCGTCTCGCGTAATCGCGTTGAATGTCACGTTCCGACAACAAAGTTATGTTGCTCGATTAGCTGTTTACATATTACAAAGAGTTCTCTATAGCGTGCTCCGTGTCGATTCCCCTCTCCCGCCGATACGCGTGACAGCTACGATACAGGGTAGTTCATATTCGCTGCGCGCGTTCGCATAGAGTTTGCGTTATTAAATTATTATAGGAATAATTAATTATATAGAATTATATAGAAAACAGTTTTAAAAATAGTAATTACAAATAATTCCCGTCCGGTCCGACACACGGTTGTTCGCGAAATCGTGCAGAATGGGTGCCCCCGCGTCGCTCACTCAGGGTGAAATCCATGAGGCTTTGTGGCAACCACCGCTGCCAGTTTTCTACAAACAAGATCCGTCGCTATGGTTCGCTATTGTCGAGGGATCCTTGTCCGAAGCAAGGATTTCGAACCAAAATATGATGGCTGACTTAGTGGTGGTGGCGTTGGAATTCGATGTCCTAATCACGGTCAAGGACATACCGTTGATAACACCTCCTCCGGAGGATATATACGACCGAATCAAAGCGCGAATTATCTCGAATTATGCCATTTCGGTTGAGAGCAAACTGAGACAGTGTTCGAGTGAAGGAAAACCGTCCCAGATTTTGACGCGCCTTCGCAACTTGAACCACGGTTATTGCAGTGACGAACTAATTCGCGCCATATTTCTCGAGAAGCTGCCGGCGCATGTCCGCGCCATCTTGGTCATCGCGGACGTTTCCGAGCTACAGAAGCTTGCCGAATTGGCCGATATGGTCGTAGAGGCCTACAAAACGGACACGTCCGCGACAGCTGCCGTCTCACCCGCTTCCCTACGCGCGTTACAGGAAGAGGTCGACCGCCTCGCGAACCAATTGGCCGCGTTAACAACATCGCGCGTCCGCGAGTCTCGCGGCCGCCGACGGATCCCTTCACGGAGTAGGAACCGATCGCGCGCGAGCCGCTCTCGTTCAAAAAGAAACATTTGCTGGTACCATAGAAAGTTCGGCAAAGACGCGCATCACTGTCGCAGGAAGTGCTCCTGGAAAGCGGGAAACTGAGCCGTACTAGCCGTTTGGAGACGAGCGCTTAAATAGACTTACTTAGACCATATACAGTAATTATTCAATCGAAGTCGCAACACCCGTGTTTTGAACGGACTTCAGTAGCGTAGAGTAGAGAGGCTATTTTTTTATGACTGCGTCAACCGCGCCGAGACTTCAAACGACGAGCCGAACATAGAGAAGGACAGAATGAAATTGGATCGCGTGTCGCCGTCGCCGGCACAGTTTAAAGGCCCGTGCGTCATCACAATGAAACACCAAGACCTCAGCTTTCTTATTTTCTATGATATCAATATGGAACTTTCACCAACATATTCGTGACATTTCTCTGATTAAAATGATACCAAACACGATATAATTTGGTCAATATTTAGTGGTTTAATCGACGATGAAAATTTCGAACGCAACGAAGAAGAGCGTATTGGAAAGAAAGAGACGCGAACAGTAGCCGCCGCCGGTTCGCATCTCTTTCTTTCCAATACGCTCTTCTTCGTTGCGTTTGAAACTTTTACCGTCGATTAAACCACTAAATAACGTTGAAATTATATCGTGTTTGGTATCATTTTAATCAGAGAAACGCCAGGAATAAGCTAGTAAAAGTCCCATAAACCGATCATTAAAATTAAGAAGTTTGAGAACTCGATTCACTCGAGTCAATGTGTGGTGTTCACACCGATATACCCGAGCCGAGATCAATCATCGCCGCTCTACGGCGCGGAGCAGCGTTGGCCGGCAGTGGAGTGAGTAGCCCCAAGACTCCGATCGAAGAATTACTGTATATTGTATTCTCATATATAAAACACAATAAAATTAAACATAATGAAGTATTCTTAAAATAAACGTTCAAATACTTCATTATGTTTAATTTTATTGTGTTTTATATATGAGAATACAATATACTTTCAAACTAGTGGGTTATCAAATCATTTCAACGAAAAAATGATTACATTAGTTCTGTTCACAAAAATCGATTTCTTGCAAAATCCTGAGGTCGTAGACAAATTTTGAGACTAGATTTGAAATCAGCATGAAAAAGTTTATGGAAAATGATGTATAGCATGTTAAAAAAAAAATTTTCAGCGCGCGGTATTGGAAAAACCACAATTTTCTTGAAATTGTGCAAGTTGAACGAATTTTCTCAACGTTAAAAAACGTTCGTACCATAATCTCTCTATTTTCCCATATTCTGCAAAGTTTCAGCTTCAATTTAAAAAAAATTTCATCGCTCTACCTCATGTCTATCGAAAGTTCTTTGATTTTGAATCGAGTGAAGTGGAGTGAGTAGGCACTGGACTTCGATTAGATAGGTGACACAGGACTTCGATTGAAGAATTACTGTACATATAAAGTATATTTGAGAAGTATGAAGTAATAATAGTATTATATATTAGAGAGATTAGAAAATTAACAACTTTCGCATATTATGCAGGTTACAGAATTTTTTACATATAAATCGATCACATTTACAACATTTTAAGGTAGTACATACATATGTACTGCTATTTTTACATAATTTAAATTTACCTCGTTTGTGATTAGGTATTATTAGACTGCGGATCTTTATGCATTTATAAAAAAAATGGAGTAGATGGAATTCAAAATTGTTGAAAAATTTTTTTCATTGAAAATGTCAATATATTATGATTTCTGCTGTATTACAATCGTTAAGGGAAGAAATAATATTCAATTTAGCTTCTATTTCTTGCAATCGATGTAGACAATTTTTATTTTGAATAAAGATTACACTTATTGCACTTATTGATTACAAAATATAATCGGTTTCGTTAATCTACATCGTATTTTCAATTTTAAATTACATTATGTATTTACTATAGATCGCGGTTTTGAACGTGTATTAAAATACACATGTACACTTAGACCATTATACATATACTAATAGACCCGGCATAGGTATAGTACAGTAAATTCTCTATAAACGCGAAAATCTTTCAACGATAAACGCGAAAAAAATATCCCCTCCAAACTAATACATACACTGATTCGGCTCGGTATATCGGTGTGAACCACTACAAACGCGACGCGGAGAGTCGCAGTCGTCGGCACAGTTCAAACGCGCCCGTGAGTCATCATAACGTTACACCACAGTCAAACTTCTTCATTTTCCATGATTCTGTTATGGGATTTTCACTACCTTATTTCTGGCATTTTTCTGATTAGAATGATACCAAACACGATATAATTTAAGCAGAATTTAGTGGTTTAATTGACGTTGAAAGTGTCGAGCGCAAGGAAGGACAGCGTATGTGAAAGAAAGAGACGCAGAGTCGCAGCGCGCCGGCACAGTTCAAACGCCCGTGAGTCATCATAACGTTACACCACAGTCAAACTTCTTCATTTTCCATGATTCTGTTATGGGATTTTCACTACCTTATTTCTGGCATTTTTCTGATTAAAATGATACCAAACACGATATAATTTGAAAGAATTTAGTGGTTTAATTGACGGTACGTACATATGAAGTGACTTTAGAACATAAGAGTATGTATAGCGAGTGAAAAAGAAAGAGAAATTGCGATCTCGACGCTAGGCAAAGATTAAAAAACGAGAAAAATTACTTTATAAAATATGCTGAACTGTTTTATATTTTTATTATTTAACGTTCGGTTTCGCAAATATAAAGACGCGATGAACTATGACTGATCATGTCGCAAAACCGAACACCGTGTCAAGTCACGCGCGTCGCTCGCTCCATTACAATTTTTTGATAAGAAACAAAATTAAATAAATCTTAAATAAATCTTAAGTACATTACTTAAAAGAGTTGAAAAACTACAAAAAGTGTGCCTTTTCCTGACGGATGCAAACGCTCCAATTCGATAGGTTTCCTTCGATGGTATTTAAACTGTAGAGGTTTAAATGACAATGGACGTTTCGGGCGCAAGGAAGGATAGCGCGTATAGAAAAGAAAGAGACGCGGAGAGTCGCAGTCGCCGCACAGTGGTCCTTTTCAGCGATTTAGCTGGCCAAAATTATTTATAATGTTTAATGATTCCACAACGTTTTCAAATCACATATAATATCATTTTTTATTTGTTTAAGTATTTTTAAAACATTTTTTAATACTTTTTCAATATGTTTTGGTACGTTTTTAAGTAAAAAATAATATATTGTTGAATTAAACAATAGAAATTAATAATAAGGTACTTACAACTGTTTCTGAAGCTTATAAAGTAGAATCGGAAGTTGTTGTATCAAAATCTTCAGATGAAGATTGTTCTGAACCAGATGAATTTTGCTCGGAATCTGATGTTGTACTGCGAATTTCTGGTGGTAAAAGCATGTCCATGGTTTCACTTGAAAACGGTTTTGTTTTTTTCCTGGGTATTTTTCTTATTCCACTCAAAAGGGGATCGGATGTTAATAATAATCTATTTAGTACATCCAAAATGCATATTTCCCTGCTGAACTTTCGGGCATAATTTTGTCGATATAAACGAAAATGCTTATTGCGGGCTTCGGCTGCTCCCTCTGATAGTTGACCGATCGCAAGTAGAGAATGTTTGACTATTATTGCACTATGCATTAAAATCTTGTGCATGGTTGGTGTCATTGGATACCAACCATATAAATTTACATACATATAATTTGGCAGTATCCAATGTATATTTTTCCAATTTTTTCACGTTTATTTCATGGCCACTTGATATAGTTTCTAAAATTACTGCTAGGCGATATATGAGGTTTCTGTCCACTCCCGTTATTTCTGCCGCTAAATCTGGATTGGCGAAAAATCTTCTGCTGGTGTTCCCGTCATTAGTGTTTCCGAAACCGGGTTTTGGAACGTCTAAAAGTAAACCTAATTTCTGCCGAAATGCTTTTTGTATTTTCAATTTTTGCTCTTCAATAATTTTTTTTTCAGTAAGGTCCGTCTTTCTTATAATCCATTTTTTAATTGGAATTTTATATGATAAATGGAGAATACTCTCAAATAAACGAATCCTCGCATGCAGGATGGACAGCCCAAATTCCAATTTATTTGGATCTATGTCCCTTACCTCTGTAGTAACTAAACTATTAAAACTATTTGACGTAGCTTGACAAATGTAGCATTTCATTGTTGAGAGAGTGTTCGTGACGGCATTGCATATTTTACCATCTACCATGGTCATTACCATCTTATGTCGAATGGAAATACTTTTTCCCCATAATATTGTTTTTGACGGTTCAAGTGTAGATATTGCATTTTCTACCTCACTGATTTCGCTCCTAATTATATCGAAACTCTCCTTTACAAATCTAATTTTGATGGGGCGACAATATCGTGGCGATGAAGGTGTTGGATTTTGCCACAAAACTTTTTTATCAAATAGGTCACAATATAATTGCACTGGTACAAATGAGCATTGGAAGATATGTCCATCGGAATCTAGTTGATTTTCAAAAGATTGTTTATACTGATTTTGGTGAGATCCGTCACAACCCCATTTTGATATTAAAGTCAGCGATTTGCACTCTTCTTCGTTTAGATTTTTTAAAACATCATTTAAATAGGTTGCTAAACGTGTACTTGTGTGATTTAACAGATCTTGTAAATTTAATTTTGCGGAAGTTGACGTTACTTGCTGCGAATGATTGTCTGGATAACATTTCTTTTTCTCGTTTAAAAGTGTGTTATAGGATGGAAGAATTTTCTTAATATATCTCTTTACAACTAAATATTGCCCTTTTGAAAAATTACCATCAACATACATTGACAACGCTTTTATTGAGGATAATTTTTGAATAGTTTTCCCTTTTAAATATGTATAAGCGGCTTTATATTTTTTAGCTCGCTTGGGAGAACAAGTGATTTCTTTAATTACACTGTCCAACACCAAATTTGATTTCAATATACTGTTGGGTCCTTCTTATAGAGTTTTTTGCGCTGATTCCGAATCTGGTTTTAATTTTTTCCCTATACGTCCAGTTTTTGAGAAAATGGAGTTTTAAAAAAAGACATATTTTTCAAATTTAAACAAATATTGCGATGTTATTATAAAAGATATTGAATTGTTGTTTACAGCAAAAGCTTCTGTAGACTTTCCCGAATACAGTGATATCCAATATTAATACATTATGATTGTTTAAACATGTTTAAACAATGATTAAAGACGGAGATGCACCACTTTTGCACCAATTTTTGCGGATATTTTCGAATTTATCTCAAAAAATAAGGGTCCAGCGAAAAATTGAACTATACCACGCGAAAGAGCAGACTTTTATCTTGAGAAACCCCCCTGTGAAGTTTGCATGGTCGACATTTTTACCGAACCAGAAAGCAAAATATCTTCGCCCGACATGCGTTGACGCCAGTGGTGCTCTTCCACTAGCGCGGTCGTTCGTCGTGATACGGCGCGGCGCGCTGCGGTGAAACGGCGCGTGGCTATAAGCGCGCAATTATGTCAGCTTACTTAAATGTAATATTTTATTAAATGTTATATTATTGTTATTTATTATTTATTAGTATATTTATTATGTATAAATTATTTTATGTATTTTTTAATGTTAGTCTCTCGTTTATAGTATATTTAATACAAAAAATACCTTTTGTAACAAAAAAATAATTTATTCACACACTACACTATCACACTATTTACAATGCTAATATATATGTGTACACTATTCAGATATAATACACTATATCGATTTAATATGGAGCAAACTATTTTAATTATGTATTTAAGTCAATAAAAATAGTCCCGTTTATATTGTGTTTGGACTTATTTTACTCGGAAGAATCTCGAGTGTTCATTGGCACTATAATTACAATACATAGATAAGACGACAATTACTGAAAATAAAATTTTTCAGTCACCGCATTGCAGACTTTCCTTACATTGTATGTATTCCGTTGTCCGTAGACCGTCATTTATTTCAAAATATCGTGTTGGTTCTTAAGAAAACTGATGCCAGAGTTCAGTTTCGGCTTTGTGTTTGTTGAAATCAGTCGTGTCAAGCATTTCAAATCTGCATTGCTACGTATAAAACTTCATAAAAAACATTTATAGTTATTTATAGTATTTTAGTTGTTGTGTATATAATATATGTATTTTAGTAGTGTATTATATCTGAATAGTGTACACATATATATTAGCATTGTAAATGGGGTAATAGTGTAGTGTGTGAATAAATTATTTTTTTGTTACAAAAGGTATTTTTTGTATTAAATATACTATAAACGGGAGACTAACATTAAAAAATACATAAAATAATTTATACAGAATAAATATACTAATAAATAATAAATAACAATAGTATAACATTTAATAAAATATTACATTTAAGTAAGCTGTTACGAGCCAGGGCCGCGAGTAGCACGTGTGGCCGGCGAAGGGTTATTACCCTAGGAATATGATATAAATTTGTTAGTTAAGGAACGCGGACGAACCCAATGCGAAATTGGGGAGCCGCTAGGATTATTGACAGCGAGGACGAACCTGACGCGAAGTCAGGGAGCCTCTAGGAATGGAGTCAAACGCAGACGAACCCGATGCAAAACCGGGGAGCTGCTAGGAGGTTGTATAATAGCACAGACGAACCTGATGCGAAATCAGGGAGCTGTTAGGATGCGGACGAACCCAATGCAAAACTGGGGAGCCGCTAGGTTGGATAAATCTTTGTTCGGACAATTGGAATGTCGCGAAAGAACCTGATGGTTAATCAGGGAATTGCTAGGATAATTAGTAAGCCTCGTAACTAGTATAATTTAATTGATACAATCCGAGCGGTAAGATTGTATCATGTGGGGACGTTCAATTACTTGGTTAGGATATTGGACGATAATTATGGGTTTAATGAATTTGAGTTAATTATCAAAGAAGACAAATATATTCTTACTATAGAGTTTCGTTCTACAAGTGTACTTGTGTCGCGAATGAACTGAATTTAGAATAGGAAAGAAATTGAAAGGTGATATTACCTAAGCTAAGACGCACGGTGTTGACGCACTGGCAATGCGGGGGACTCGGAGCAACCTTGTCACTGCCTAACAGATTTTGGACCGAACTCGCGGAATCTGTATGGTTAAACTTTGATTCAAAAGGAACGAACGTCCGATCTCACTGGTAGTTGACTTCCGAGATGCAGCACGACGCGACACTATTCGTGATTACGACAGTACTAGCCCACGAGAGTAGAAATGTAAGGGCTTATATAGCCCTGCAATGACGGGTGGTACTTGTCAGTACCCTTCAAGTGAACATTCGTATTTTGTCAACGACCAGTTGGTCGTGCGTACGTTTGGGCCCTAAACTAACCTAAACAATTATGTAGATTTATCTAGGGTAGCTCTGTTCGTTTATCTAGGACGGTTTCTGCCAGAGATGATATTGAACACCTGTTCGTCATCCGTAACAAAGCTGACATAATTGCGCGCTTATAGCCACGCGCCGTTTTACCGCAGCGCGCCGCGCCGTATCCCGACGAACGACCGCGCTAGTGGAAGAGCACCACTGGCGTCAACGCATGTCGGGCGAAGATATTTTGCTTTCTGGTTCGGTAAAAACGTCGACCATGCAAACTTCACAGGGGGGTTTCTCAAGATAAAAGTCTGCTCTTTCGCGTGGTATAGTTCAATTTTTCGCTGGACCCTTATTTTTTGAGATAAATTCGAAAATATCCGCAAAAATTGGTGCAAAAGTGGTGCATCTCCGTCTTTAATCATTGTTTAAACATGTTTAAACAATCATAATGTATTAATATTGGATATCACTGTATTCGGGAAAGTCTACAGAATCGTTTGCTGTAAACAACAATTCAATATCTTTTATAATAACATCACAATATTTGTTTAAAGTTGAAAAATATGTTTTTTTTTCAAAGCCATGATTTTCAAAAACTGGACGTATAGGAAAAAAATTAAAACCAGATTCGGAATTAGCGCAAAAAACTCTATAAGAAGGACTCAACAGTATATTGAAATCACAAAAAAAGTTGAAATTTGTTGGACAGTGTTATTGTAGAAGCACTTCTTTGTCCCGATGAATGTAGCTTCATGCGGGCAGCAAAAACTATTTCATCTGTGCCTGTACTAGTTCGAAGATCCTCCGTTTTTCTCCTCTTCGTTCTGTCGCTTGATTCTTCGAAAGTTTTTGTTGGTCGACCAGATCGCACTGCACTGTTTGGCAATTTAAAAGTTCCATTTAACCAGTTTTTATTTTTTTCATAAAATCGATACTTCAAGCGTTGTGCTTCTTTCCACTTTTGTTTTATTTCAGATTTCAAATATGATACTCTATGTCTTATGTCTCGAACTTCTTCTTCGGAATATCTGCCGTAACTTGTAATATAATTTTCAATATATTCCAATTTCTGAGAAAATGATAATTCTTTCTTTTCAAACATAAGATTCACCAAGTGCTTCTTGGATATCACATTAACTCCAGATGGACCTAAATAAAAAATTAGGGTTTTCTAGTAAACAAATATTCGCTTTCTTTTCAACATAAATGAATGCAAATAAACACTTAAAATTATTGTATAAAAGAAAAAATTAGGAAAATACTACTTGGAAAAAAATAGAAATCCAATATATCATCAATACATAATAGGAAACTAAGGAAACGGAACAATTGAACTAAAAATAAAAATTAAAGTTAATTTGTTTTACATACATGCCTCATAAGAATCCATAATTGTAAATTAAATTGTAAATAAAATTTAAGCAGCACTATTGCACAGAAAAGGTTATATGTTATACTAATCACTATGTCTAATCACTATATTACAGTACTTATATTACATTTATATTACAGTATACACTAAATTAAAATATTATAGTTCTAAACAGTGTACAGCAAATACTTATACATAAAATATTGTGGATCAAGGCCAATTTTCAATACAATTTCACTTTATTATAGCACACAGTACACGTGTCGCTCGAGATCATTCGCTTCGGATATTTCCTAAAAGACTGATACAATCAGGCAAAACTGCATTTGGCATTCTAGTGTTTATAAAACATAAGACGATCGTTTCATTTTCCTTTGTCGTCAAGCAGTGTTTACGTCTGGAAAGCGTGCGCGCCCGAAACGCAAGGGCCGCTTGGCGCGATAAACAAACTGCTGTAAAAAACTAGAGGGTTATTGTTGCTCGCTCGCTTCGCTCGCTCGCGAGTAGGGTTGTTTTTGCTCGCTCGCTTCGCGAGCTCGCGGGTAGGATTTTTTTGATTTGGTGTGTGACTCTCCACGAGCCACACAAAGAACTTCCCGATTCGTTAGTTGCAGTATATCATTACCATTATTAAGTGTACGTTTTAATAAGATTATACGTTTTCAGGGAAATTCAATAGTTTTCTACTTATCAAAATGTTTGCTATATGGCGTCGCATTAAACGAACATCGCAGTCTCATTGCTCGCTTGGTTCCTTGTTATAGCATACTAATGTTGCAAAATAAATTGTCTTAATTAGTTTTTCGAAAACGATACAACTCCTCATTCTCCGGGTTTGCAGTATTGGTCTTGGTTTTCTTCGATACTGTTAATTTAAATTGTCCCAAAATATATAAACCGCGCTCAATTTTGAAACTCTGCTCAGTGCTACATACAACTTTTATGAATCGTAATTGCTTCAGCAGGAACCACTGGAAATTGACTACGTGTGATTTGATATTTTTCCTCACTCGACATATGAACTTGATTCGATATTTTTATTATTGGTGTTAAATTTTGATGAATATTTGCATTTTTCATATAATCACGATAACGAGTTCTTACTTTCACTCCTACTCTGGCCAATTGAAAATCTAACCACAATATAGACGGAATTTTAGTATTTTCTTGAAAAGTAATAAATTTTAATATTCCGCATGTGTGCTCCATTAACCAATCCGTTTTCAACATCAATGTTATTAATAATTATCATATAGTTTATATTAATTTTCAATTTAGTCTCAGTTAATAATTCGTTTTGAACTGATTGTTTTTTTACAGATTGCAATATAAATTTTTTTGGTACTTTCATCGATATTCTTTGAAACTGTATTCTCGGGAGTAGAGATGATTAACTCACTCTTGCATTGGGATAATTTTCGATTATTGTAAGCGGAAACATTAGCGTAAGGAAAAAAAAAAAATTTTTTTTTTTAGTTAAAAAAATTTTTTTAAATTTAAAAAAAATGAAAAAAAAAATTTTTGTGTAATTACGTTTGTTTCTTCGATGGAAACTTTACGTTCTCGCGTATAAATTGCATTGTAGAATCAACTCCTTTCGAAAAAAACTAAAAATCTAAAAAACTACTTGACCAATATGGACCAAAATCTAATCAGCTCTAAGTTACGACGGGGCACATCGATTGCATCATTCATCATTCTGATCGCGTTGTTACTTTTTTAGAAAACGTTAACGAAAAATTTGATCGCATAGAAACAGACATACGCACGCACGCACGCACGCACGCACGCACGCACGCACGCACGCACGCACGCACGCACACACACACACACACACACACACACACACACACACACACGAACATACGAACATTTTGCTGAAAATAGTCTAAAATGACTGCAATGACCATGAAACGTGAAGATCTGCTAAAAAATCGATTTTCGATTTTCGGGGTCATTACAATAACTTCCCTATAAAATCGGGAAGTTAAAAAGGTGCAAACTCGTGCAACTTTTTTTTGTTTTGCTGTAAGCCCAAACCTTTGACAATTACAACCGCGTTTAAAAAAATTCTCGGACGCAACCTGATATACGACATAATTACTCATAAAGTGTTCCAATCGTAACAAATCTTATTTACATACTAATCGTGTTGAAATGTAAATAATTACCATAAGATATGCAATAAAAAGATACAAAATTGTTGAAAGTATAGTCCATACTTACTTGCAAAACTTTTATACTGGAAAGAAATGTGTACAACTTACTTGAAACATATAAAAACTGTCTCATCGAATTTTAGCAGCAAGACACGTACTACGAAAATCTTTAACTTTCGATGAAGTACAGCACTTCATGGGTGCCTGAATGATAAAAAAAATATTAGTACATTGTCCCTCATATATTAAACTATAGCAAGCACCAAAAATTTCACACTTTAGGTCAAATTTTTGAAATCGACTTTTGGCCAGCTAAATCGCTGAAAGGGACCACTGTGCGCCGGCACAGTTCAAAGGCCCGCGTGTGGTCTCGCTTTACCCGCGCTGTCCTTCTCTACGTTCGGCTCGGCCTTTGAAGCTCGAAAAAAGTAGGACCACGATCGAAAAACGCGAAGAAATCCCCCCGATGCGTTCGCGTTTATAGAGAATTTACTGTATGTGTATAGGAAAGCCGAGAGTTCAGTGAGGCACAGACCGTGGTACAGTAAATTCTCTATAAACGCGAACGCATCGGGGGGATTTCTTCGCGTTTTTCGATCGTGGTCCTACTTTTTTCGAGCTTCAAAGGCCGAGCCGAACGTAGAGAAGGACAGCGCGTGTAAAGCGAGACAACGCGCGGGCCTTTGAACTGTGCTGGCGACTGCGACTCTCCGCGTCTCTTTCTTTTCTATACGCGCTATCCTTCCTTGCGCCCGAAACGTCCATCGTCATTTAAACCTCTACAGTTTAAATACCATTGAAGGAAACCTATCGAATTGGAGCGTTTGCATCCGTCAGGAAAAGGCACACTTTTTGTAGTTTTTCAACTGTTTTAAGTAATGTACTTAAGATTTATTTAAGATTTACTTAATTTTGTTTCTTATCAAAAAATTGTAATGGAGCGAGCGACGCGCGTGACTTGACACGGTGTTCGGTTTTGCGACATGATCGGTCATAGTTCATCGCGTCTTTATATTTGCGAAACCGAACGTTAAATAATAAAAATATAAAACAGTTCAGCATATTTTATAAAGTAATTTTTCTCGTTTTTTAATCTTTGCCTAGCGTCGAGATCGCAATTTCTCTTTCTTTTTCACTCGCTATACATACTCTTATGTTCTAAAGTCACTTCATATGTACATACCGTCAATTAAACCACTAAATTCTGTTCAAATTATATCGTGTTTGGTATCATTTTAATCAGAAAAATGCCAAAAATAAGGTAGTGAAAGTCCCATAACAGAATCATGGAAAATGAAGAAGTTTGACTGTTGGTGTAACGTTATGATGACTCACGGGCGTTTGAACTGTGCCGGCGCGCTGCGACTCTGCGTCTCTTTCTTTCACATACGCTGTCCTTCCTTGCGCTCGACACTTTCTCGTCAATTAAACCACTAAATTCTGCTTAAATTATATCGTGTTTGGTATCATTCTAATCAGAAAAATGCCAGAAATAAGGTTGTGAAAATCCCATAACAGAATCATGGAAAATGAAGAAGTTTGACTGTGGTGTAACGTTATGATGACTCACGGGCGCGTTTGAACTGTGCCAACGACTGCGACTCTCCGCGTCGCGTTTGTAGTGGTTCACACCGATATACCGAGCCGAGTCAGTGTATTAATTTGGAGGGGATATTTTTTTCGCGTTTATCGTTGAAAGATTTTCGCGTTTATAGAGAATTTACTGTAAAGTGTGACTCACAAGATAAGTCTTTAGATAATTTCAAAATGGCTGACACGGTAGACCGACGCATCGCAAAACCTATAACTGTTTACATATAAATTGTCTACATCGATTGCAAGAAATAGAAACTAAATTGAATATTATTTCTTCCCTTAATGATTGTAATCTCCCACTCCGAGGAGGTGAACGGGGTGCAGGGGGGCACGTAGAAGGTCCCCTTTTTCGGTTTTCCGCTTATATCTCGGAAACTATGCGTCCTAGCGATAAGACCAATCTATACAAAATTGAAGCTGATAAAATGTGCCACAAGATTGATTGGATTCAGTTTTTCGCTATCTCGAATAGTTTCCGAGATATCCGCGCTCAAAGTTCACTTTGGTATTATTTGTTCGAGTTGGTGTTTTTGCTTCAATTTCAACACTCCAATTTCAACTTCACTTTTTCAGTTTCCACTCCCATTTTTGAGGTTCAACATCAATTTCTCAATTTCAACTTCAATTTCAACATCAATTTTTCAAATTTCACTTCAATTTCAACTTCACTTTTTCAATTTCCACTTCCATTTTTCAGTTTCAACATCAATTTCAACTTCAATTCCAACATCAATTTTCCAATTCCAACTTCAATATTTCAGTTTCAACATCAATTTCTCAATTTCAACTTAAATTTTCCAATTTCAACCTCAATTTTTCGATTTTATCTTCAATTTCAAAACATCATTTTCAACTTCAATTTCAACTTTAAGTTTTCAATTTCAACTTTAATTTTTCTTTGTCAATATCAATTTTTCAATTTCAAATTCACTTTTTCAGTTTCAACATCAATTTCTCAAATTCAACTTTAATTTTTCAATTTCAACTTCAAATGCACGTAGAAGGTCTCCCTTTTCGGTTTTCCGCTTATACCTCGGAAACTATGTGTCCTAGCGATAAGACCATTCTATACAAAATTAAAGCTGACAAAATCTGCCACAAGATTGATTCGATTCAGTTTTACGCTATCTCGCTTAGTTTCCGAGGTATATCCGCGCTCAAAGTTCACTAATTGTGCTGAAAAGTTAGCTAGTCAAATAAGGCTCTTCTTTTTCACAATTAATGAACTTTGAGCGCGGATATCTCGGAAACTATGCGAGATAGCGAAAAACTGAATGCAGTCAATCTTATGGCACATTTCGTCAGCTTTAATTTTGTATAGAATGGCCTTATCGTTAGGACGCATAGTTTCCGAGTTATAAGCGGAAAACCGAAAAAGGGGACCTTCTACGTGCCCCCCCATACACCGCTTACCTCCTAGGAGTAGGGACTTTTATTATGTTTACAGTAAATGTTCTATAAACGCGAACGCATCGGGGGGATTTCTTCGCGTTTTTCGATCGTGGTCCTACTTTTTTCGAGCTTCAAAGGCCGAGCCGAACGTAGAGAAGGACAGCGCGTGTAAAGCGAGACCACGCGCGGGCCTTTGAACTGTGCCGGCGACTTCGACTCTCCGCGTCTCTTTCTTTTCTATACGCGCTATCCTTCCTTGCGCCCGAAACGTCCATCGTCATTTAAACCTCTACAGTTTAATACCATCGAAGGAAAACTATCGAATCGGAGCGTTTGCATCCGTCAGGAAAAGACACACTTTTTGTAGTTTTTTAACTATTTTAAGTAATGTACTTAAGATTTATTTAAGATTTATTTAATTTTGTTTCTTATAAAAAAATTGTAATGGAGCGAGCGACGCGCGTGACTTGACACGGTGTTCGGTTTTGCGACATGATCGGTCATAGTTCATCGCGTCTTTATATTTGCGAAACCGAACGTTAAATAATAAAAATATAAAACAGTTCAGCATATTTTATAAAGTAATTTTTCTCGTTTTTTAATCTTTGCATAGCGTCGAGATCGCAATTTCTCTTTCTTTTTCATGTTCTAAAGTCACTTCATATGTACGTACCGTCAATTAAACCACTAAATTCTTTCAAATTATATCGTGTTTGGTATCATTTTAATCAGAAAAATGCCAGAAATAAGGTAGTGAAAATCCCATAACAGAATCATCGGAAATGAAGAAGTTTGACTGTTGGTGTAACGTTATGATGACTCACGGGCGTTTGAACTGTGCCGGCGCGCTGCGACTCTGCGTCTCTTTCTTTCACATACGCTGTCCTTCCTTGCGCTCGACACTTTCAACGTCAATTAAACCACTAAATTCTGCTTAAATTATATCGTGTTTGGTATCATTCTAATCAGAAAAATGCCATAAATAAGGTAGTGAAAATCCCATAACAGAATCATAGAAAATGAAGAAGTTTGACTGTGGTGTAACGTTATGATGACTCACGGGCGCGTTTGAACTCTGCCGACGACTGCGACTCTCCGCGTCGCGTTTGTAGTGATTCACACCGATATACCGAGCCGAGTCAGTGTATTAGTTTGGAGGGGATATTTTTTTCGCATTTATCGTTGAAAGATTTTCGCGTTTATAGAACATTTACTGTACTTCCTAACTAGTCCAAACAAAGTCCCGAAATTAAAAATTGTGTTCCTTCCATTTCCGTCTAGACCCCCCCTAACGAGCATTCATTGACTGGACTATATTGATTACTTCATGATAAAATTACAAATTCTTTGAAATTATCCCGTCCATTCTTTGCGTATACATACTGTGTACACGGCGCGCGGCGCACCCGCTGATCCCCCTCACTCCCTTATCACCACCAAGCGTAGGCACTGTCGATCATCGTACGGCTTTTCTTCTGAAAATGTGCGACACACTTTACTTCATCTTTGCCTCGTGGAAAATTATCTGTGCCGTGTCTATAGGTTTATAAACCCATATATGGTCTAAGCGTGTACGCGTGGTACGTGAACCGTGTATGGAAGTACGAATTTAAGGATCCGTGAATATGGATCCGTGAACAGTGAATACGCATCCGTGTCAAAAACAATAGCGGCTCAGTTGTTGGACTCGAACGTGCAGTATAAATACACGGATTCGTATTCGTAGATCCGTGTTCGTGGAACTTGGCTGTTGGTATTGACTTCGTGAAGCTGTCTCCCACTTGTGCACCTGTAGGTACATACATATATATTTCAGTATTAGTTATTGTTCTTATATTACTTTTTGTTCAATTTTTTCTCGTGGAAAATGATACTTAAGGATGTTCTGGAGGTAGAATGGGAGACAAATGTACAAGAAATTCGAATCCATTAATATTGGCAATGAAAGCCATTCATGACTATATTTTGCATTAAACTTTTGCGAATACTGTACCCTCTGTAGCTATATTCAGCGAGAGACAACACGATAAATTTGACGTTTTGTAACAGTTACAAAAAGTGAAGTATCTTGTCAAATTTTCAAAAATTTTGTTGCGTTTTTATATACCTCCCGAACATCCTTAACGTCGATTTGTTTCGATCGCTTATGATCTGTTGGATTATTTCCTATAGCTATGCAACCATTATTATCCTCGAAAATAGTTATTGGTTCCTTTATATCTATTTTTATGCTCGATAACAAGGATTTTAGCCAGCAAGCTTCTTTAATCCCTTCATATAATGCCATATATTCAGCTTCAGTTGAGGAAGTTGCAACTGAGTTCTGTTTCTTTGTATTCTAACAGATTGTATTTATTTCAAACATTTTAAAAATATATCCCGTCGTACTCTTTCTGTCGATTTCATTGCCTGCCTAATCAGAATCTACGTAACCAGTCAATATGATTTTGTAATCGTTTCTTTTGTAAATTAAACGGTATTTCAACGATCCTTTCACATATATCTTAAGACTTTCTTTAGATTCTGCCATAGAGTTCCTTATTATTCTTATTTCGATATCTGCTCAGTGTCGCCAGAGAGTGACCGAACCGTCACTCGAGGGGAATACAAGGTACCCCCTCTCTGATGACCAGAGTAATATGTGATACGTTGCGCGTGCGCGATGGAGATGCAACAACGACTGACATTTCGCAGGTTTTAGGTTATTGCCGCGTATCGTATCGTACCTATTATGTATTTACATATGAATCATGTGGGTCGTTCTAAATAGAGACTGTAAATTTTCTTTATTATAAATAAAATTAATTGTAACATGTGGGAGTTTCAGTCGTGAAGCGAAGTATGAATGCTTACTATATGTACATTGAAAAAATCTTGAAATCTGTATGTATGTAGTACTGAGTTACATTTCAATAAAATCAATAAATCATAATATATTTTAACACTGTTAACTCTCATACGCTCCTTTGAAATAGTTGCACAAAAGAGACTGGGATAATAAATTCACTCATTTTTCTTCTACACGATAAATTGACAAATTATGTTTTATTTGTAACGTTACATTTTAAAGAAATACAACTCACAACATAGACATAAAGGGATCAATAATTACATAGTATGTAAAATAAGTAAATGGGTGAATTTTACGCGGCAATAACCTAAAACCTGCGAAATGTCATGTCATTGTTGCGTCCCCATCGCGCACGCGCAACGTGTCACATATTACCCTGGTCATCAGAGAGGGGGTACATCATTTCACCGTGACTCCCCTCATCTGGCGACTATCTGCTAAGCAAATTCACAGCAAAATATAAATCAGGTCGCGTGCATAACATGGCATACATTAAGCAGCCAATAAGGTTTCTGCATGGCGTATCAAAATACTCGTTCGAATCTAAGGCAGTGTAATCTAACTTTGCAGGCAATGGAGTACTTATACTATTAAACGGCCCCTAGACGTTCAATAACATTGTCAATACGGCCATCAATAATATTGACGAGGCGCATTGAAAGAGCATATTAACCGTTTAGAAGGAGTTCAAACGCATTGATCAATATGTTGAAGCATATTGATAGATACATATTCATTTTAAAAAGTAAACCTTTAATTTGAAAATCGCCACGTCGCGTCGCACACTGGTCCACGCGCTCGATCTAGCTGTTCATTAATATTTTAGCACTATTTGAAAATTTAAAGGTATGTATAGTAATTTAGGTCGTTGGATTCGTTTTGATATCAGCTACAATATTATGAAGTCAAAAATACATATATTGACTTTTAAAAATTCAAGGTGACTAATTATTTATGCATTAAAAATTTCCTTTTTAATTTTTTCGATTGAAATTTGTAGACTGCTGAATGTTGATTAAGTTTTGTTTGAAACATTTTTTTCTCAGGTTATCGGAAGTGTCTGATAAATCAGGTTCAGGTTTTAAATAAACACAATAATCAATCATTTTGAAGTAATGGATTTTATAAACATAATTAAAAATATTTTATTTAAAACTGTGCGAAAAACATAATATTTGAGGAATGATGGTTGTTGGAATCAGTAGGTACCACTAAATATTCACTCAACTCTCATTTATTGAAGCACAAGTACAGTGCGGAAAAGAACGCTAGAGAGATGTTGTCTCGTCGAAGACTCCGTAGTAAGTGTACTGTCACCCTTAGAAAACTCCCCTGGAAAAAGATAAAAAGATGAAGGAGAGGAGGAAACGGAATAGTGGGAGGAAAGTAAGGAGAGGAAGGTATGGCAAGACCCATGAGGAGAGAAGGATCAGGTAAGGACATGCGGAAAGAAGCAATCGCAGAGGGTGCTAGAAAAACGGAAAGAGCGGAAAAAGGCAATGAGGAAAGGATGTCATATAAACGGGAGAGGTTTGCCAGGGCCTGACCATAAACCTTGAACCGGCCCTAGCGAAACCTGGGAAAGACACAGGCGAGGATTAGGCCTGCGTGGATCTGGTCGCCAGATGTGTAACAGGACTGACCAGGCCCACGCAGAACGAAGAACAATAGGAAGGGAAATCAGGAGTTTTCTAAGGCGACAGCGGCGCGGCGTAGGGCAGCGCCAAGGCCGCCACATATTAATTATAAAAAACAAAAATATAATTTTTATTGTATAAAAAACAATAACAATTGACATTATACTATATTATATTGACAAATCATTATTGGCATTATTTTTTTCTTCAACATCTTTCAATATTATGATAATTGTTCGACTGGATCATCAAAATGCCAGAGGTTCGGCCGCAATTCAGGCTACACATACGCTTTAAATGGGGGACTCGAAAGATATCCTTCACCAAAGATTGAAAACTTTGAAGATTCTATTTAGTTCATTGGGCATTGTGTGTTATATTTCAATAAATTATAAATATTAAATCTTAATTCAAGAGATATGCTCTAAATACAGACAAATACTATTCATTTGCAACAAAAATGGACACATAATATAGTACATAATATAGATTTTCCAGGGTATCAATAAGAAAAGAGGTAATTTTTTCGGTGGCAAATAGGATTCATAAAATGTTGATTTTTAAATGCTTGTTATAATCACAATTTTCAATAAATCTCATTAATTTTATCGTTTTCGAATGTCATGGACATTTAGGAAGCAATATACATTCAATAAACATCGATTTGGGCAAGTTGCTTTTTTACCAAATGAACAGCTGGATCGAGCGCGTGGACCAGTGTGCGTCGCGTCGTAACAAATGCGTCACAATGCGCAGTCGCCGTATTGATAGCTAGATTGACGAGATCATATTGAAGCGTATTCACGGGAGCTTCAATATTATTGTAAATCTGCATTGACAATATTATTGAACGTCTAGGGGCCGCTTCACAGTCACTTATTTTGTACTTGTTTAAAACATTTTGTAAATAGATGCTTTGATCTAGAGTGATTATATCATCTTTTCTTTCAACATTTATTCCTAAGAATAATCTCATTTCGTTCATATCTGTCATTGAAAATATGTTCTTTAAATAATCTTTAAAGTTTTTCAATGTGCTTCTATCGTACGTTACTATTAAAAGATCGTCAACGTACAAACTGACATATATATTTTTACAAATATGATTCCTGTCAAGGAAATATAAACAGCGATCTACAGAAGAGTTTTGAAAACTATGGTTTTGAAGAGTCACTTCAAAAAGTTGGATCTAGCACCTGGCAGATTGTTTTAAGCCATATAATGCTTTCTTTAATTTGCATACTTGACTTACTTGCGCTTGAATACCTTCTGGTACACGCATATGAATCTCCTCTTTCAGTAGACCAATTAAAAAGGCTGTTTTAACGTCCATTTGGTGAATTAATAAATTATGTTGATTTGCAAAGGCTACGAGCATTCGAAAGGTTGCAATACGAGCTGCTGGCGCTAAAGTCTCATTGTAGTCTAACAAATATTGTTGACTAAAACCTCTTGCAACCAATCTCGCTTTATATTTGCATGGATTACCTTTCTCATCCATTTTAATGCTAAAAACCCATTTGCAATCGGCGATATTTTTATTATTCGGACGGGGTAC
Organism: Lasioglossum baleicum; assembly: GCF_051020765.1. NCBI lineage: Eukaryota > Metazoa > Arthropoda > Insecta > Hymenoptera > Halictidae > Lasioglossum > Lasioglossum baleicum. Next base: position 5,632,681 of record NC_134929.1, on the reverse strand, counting down.
CCATGTATTATTATACAGGGTGTCCCAAAATTCGTGAAAATCCCGAAAGGGGTTGGTTCCTGAGACCATTCTAAGAGACATTTTCCTTTGCACCAATGTCAACTGCGGCTTTGTTTAGGAGTTATTAACGAAAAACACGGACCAATCAGAGCGCGCCCTGGCCCGGCGCGCCACGCCGCGCCGGCAAGCGAGTGTCGGTGGTACGCCGCGACATCGCAACGAACAAGAGTTTCTCGATAATGTGAACCCTCTCCGATTTTGATGAGCTTCGGATATGTTGTCAAGACCATGATTCTGAACTACATTTCTCTTTAGACTTTTTGGCGATCGGCTTTAGTTTACGAGATAAGTAAGTTGTAATTGTAAATCGATCGATGTACTATCTGAACTATCTCCTCTCCGATTTCGATGAGCTTTGGATACGTTGTCAAGACCATGATTCTGAACAACATTTCTCTTTAGACTTTTTGGCGATCGGCTTTAGTTTACGAGATAATCGTAAAAAAAGAGAAGAAGCAGAAACTGATTGAATTAAAAACTCACGTATTCAGCCGTAAATCCATTTGCTGCTTCGAAATGTGTGTCACTGGGTCACTCGGTGACGAACTGCACATATGTCTTCAGGTACACGGCAGTACCGAAAGCCAAGGGACGTACGGCCAGGTCGACGAGCTGCACAGCCGGTGGTAGAAGGCCTAAGGGATGCGCGGTCAAGTCGACGATCCAGAATTTAACTTTCACTTTCGGATCGATAAATAATTCGTATGTTTATTTCACACAGATGCCTTGAAATTTTTCCACACTCACAATCACTGTTCACATTTGTCAACACATAGTTATGCACTAATAATAATTGCCATATCCCTTGTACTGCTGCACAAATCACAACAATTAGGTAATGCAATCACTAGAATGCGGATTTCATGCATTTGTAGCAAACACGAGTAGGTGCATTTTAATACAGTAGAGAGATTAAAATAATTTCAAAGCACCATAGTATTATTTTCAACTTCTTAAAATGATCACAGTGCGAATCAAATATCTGTCTGGCTCCTGTCCCTTGTAATAGCGGCAGCCAACATTAATTTTGCATATCAATATCAAAAACACAGCTAATAGCAACCGTTAGTTTTGAATTGACAAGTCTTTGGAGATGTTCTCTCTACCGCGGCTCGAACGACGCTGATTTTCCTCAAGATTTTTCTAAAGAATTTAGGAAGGGCATTTAGAGTGTCGAAATTCGAAATGCACGCTGTAGCACGAGAACGACGGGACGGTTAGACGAAAAACAGAATGCGAGAAGGACCGCTGTAAGCTTTGTGGCAAACACATGTTTAGTTTTTCCTGCAGGTTGGTACGTAGAGTCGATGGGTAACTGTTCGAAAACGTCATCCGTCCTTTTACCCAGCAAGGGGTAAAAATGTCAGGTCAGCGTAGCATCCCTATTGTCCTGTACCTTCCTTAAGAAACTTTCTAAAAGAAGGACAGACGACGTTTTCGAACGGTTACCCATCGACTCTGCGTACCAATCTACAGGAAAACCTAAACATGTGATTGCCATAAGTCTTAAAGCGGTCCTTCTCGTATCCTGTTTTTCGTCCAACCGTCCCGTCGTTCTCGTGCTACAGCGTGCATTTCGAATTTCGACACTCTAAATGCCCTTCCTAAATTCTTTAGAAAAATCTTGCGGAAAATCAGTGTCGTTCGAGCCGCGGTAGAGAGAACATCTCCAAAGACTTGTAAATTCAAAGCTAACGGTTGCTATGTATTAGCTGTTTTTTGACTGTGATATTTAAACTAATCACTAGACTGCGAATCTTTATGCAAAATGAATGTTGGCTGCCGCTATTACAAGGGACAGGAGCCAGACAGATATTTGATTCTTACTGTGATCATTTTAAGAATTTGAAAATAATACATTGGTGTTTTGAAATTATTTTAATCTCTCTACTGTATTAAAATGCACCTACTCATGTTTGCTACAAATGCATGAAATCCGCAGTCTAGTGATTGCATTACCTGATTGTTGTGATTTGTGCAGCAGTACAAGGGATATGGCAATTATTATTAGTGCATAACTATGTGTTGACAAATGTGAACAGTGATTGTGAGTGTGGAAAAATTTCAAGGCATCTGTTTGAAATAAACATACGAATTATTTATCGATTCGAAAGTGAAAGTGAAATTCTGGATCGTCGACTTGACCGCGCATCCCTTAGGCCTTCTACCACCGGCTGTGCAGTTCGTCGACCTGGCCGTACGTCCCTTGACTTTCGGTACTGCCGTATACCTGAAGACATCTGTGCAGTTCGTCACCGAGTGACCCAGTGACACACATTTCGAAGCAGCAAATGGATTTACGGCTGAATACGTGAGTTTTTAATTCAATCAGTTTCTGCTTCTTCTCTTTTTTTACGATTATCTCGTAAACTAAAGCCGATCGCCAAAAAGTCTAAAGAGAAATGTTGTTCAGAATCATGGTCTGGACAACGTATCCAAAGCTCATCGAAATCGGAGAGGATTCACATTATCGAGAAACTCTTGTTCGTTGCGATGTCACGGCGTACCACCGACACTCGCTTGCCGGCGCGGCGCGGCGCGGCGGGCCAGGACGCGCTCTGATTGGTCCGTGTTTTTCGTTAATAACTCCTAAACAAAGCCGCAGTTGACATTGGTGCAAAGGAAAATGTCTCTTAGAATGGTCTCAGGGACCACCCCCTTTCGGAATTTTCACGAATTTTGGGACACCCTGTATATGTCAGTGGTCGGCACGGAGGAGACTCTGCAGGCCGCTCTCGGCTCGCGCCGCCTCCTTTTCCCACCGCACGTCTCGCTCTCCGTAACGGCCCTAGTCCTCAGGCCCGTACATATCCCAGACTGTATGAACTGCGCGTGGCGCATTAGGGCGACACCCGTATCAATAGGTTTCCACATTACCGTTGAGGTACTATTGTCAATGCGTTTTTTTTATGTGTTTTCCCCTGTAGGCCTATTCCACTCTGCTGCATGACAATTTCTGAAACTAACTTTGAACAATAAATGCGGAAGAGAGAGAGAGAGAGAGAACTACTTCTTAATTCCATTGCCAAAATTTTAAACAGTCATTCAGACAAACTTCTTCGTGGACGTTTAGATGTACTCGGAATATCAGATATATCAAATGAAAGATTAGATGTCGCGTCTCGCATCGCAGACGATAAAGAAGCGTCATTCAACCGGGTGCGCTTTTCCGATTTAATATTCCGCATTTTATAAAACGAACATACGCACAGATATGTCGATCCGAACATTGAAAAAATTCTCAGTGCGAAATTTCTGAGGAGAGGATATCTTGATTCATTTAATATTTTAAAACATTCGACACTGTTTTCTTCCCTAGTCTTCAGAGGAACTTTTTGATGAAAATCGCGAAGTTCCTCTTGATACTCGGAAGCTTGTTCTTCGATTATGGCCGCGAGGGGGTTCTGAAATAGTCTGAAATCATTTTTAAGGGAATCGAAATCAGTGAAACGGTTATCGAAGTTGTTGAAATATGATTTTGTAAACTGTACTTTAGTTGTCATCTTGACCAAGGATGTATGTAAGGTTAGGGAAGGCAACTTGACTAGTGCATTGCGTAGTCGTCAAGAAGAGTTTTCCGATATACACGCCACGTTATTGTATAAGAGAAATAAAGTTTATTATTTGTGAACATATATAAATAAAATAAAGCGTTTTTCCTGATTATTCTATCAGAAGTATTTGTCAAAGTTATATATATATATATATATATCTCTCTTTTCCGTGTTTATTGTTCAAAGTTAGTTTCAGAAATTGTCATGCAACAGAGTGGAATAGGCCTACAGGGGAAACCACATAAAAAAACGCATTTACAATAGTACCTCAATGGTAATGTGGAAACCTATTGATACGGGTGTCGCCCTAATGCGCCACGCGCAGTTCATATGGTCTGGGATAGGTACGGGCCTGAGCTGCCTCGAGGACTAGGGCCGTTACGGGGAACGGGACGTGCGGTCGGTGAAAAGAGGCGGCGCGAGCCGAAAACGGCCTGCAGAGTCTCCTCCGTGCCGACCACTGATATATGTATTAGGGAGTCGATTTCATCTTTTATCGCTTTCTCCCACTGAAATACTCCATTTGTCGTAGCTCTTTTCTGTGCCTCTGGACGCACAGGTTTGCGTTGCTATGATGCGATTTGGTTGGTATGTCTTTCCTTGTTTTTTACTTGCGAAGAAAAACGAGCATCGCCCAAACACGAACACGAGTGTCGATCGATTTACGATATGTGTTCGGCGCACACGTTTGTGTTTTTTTTCACGCACAGAGTTGGGCAAAATGTAATTTCAATTACAATTACAATTAGTTGCCAATTACTGTAATTTGAAATTGCAAAAATAAAATTGCTAATTTTAACTATAATTTTATTTTATTTCTGCAATTTCTCTCCAAGTAATTTTAATGCAATTACAAGTAATTGTAACGGGTAGTTGCAATTACTTAACGCTAAAATAGCATTAAAAAAAGGTAATTAGATACCTATTCAATGGAAATGTGTAAAAAGAACAAACAAAAAGCATATGTTAGGAAATATTTATTATTTATTCAATTACAACTCTTATGAAACTTGCCACTTATACATTAATAATGTAGTTTTCACTAGGAAATATTTATTATTTATTAAATACATTATATATTGGGAAATATTGATTATTTCTTAAATATTTATTGTACCTAATTATTTGATATTTCACAAAAACGATTACCATTACTTTTCAAAATGACTCTCATTTCAATTCTTTCACTTCTAGCTAAAATAATAATCGGTATTTGCTCAATACAATTAGCTTGTAACGAGCTAGTGTGTACGTACATACTAACAATTTTTTTGTATGCTGCTTGAAAAAGTTTTGAGATAGGATTGTTATGGTGTCCTCCTATACTTCTTACAGTACTTACAGTACTGGTTAATTAATATTATTTCTTTGTATGTGTTACGAATTGCCTACGTGTATTTCACTCTGACGAAAGTCCGATTGAGATACACGCGGATTCACGTAGGCAATGCCAGAAATAATTATATTCCTTAATTTGGGTTCGGAGAGACTCTACTCCCTAATGGGTTGTTTCACCTAATTGTTAACAGGAAAGGAGAAGATGGTAAATGGCACAATGAATCTTCGTCTATAGTCTATATCGTGTGCATTCTCGTCGTCGTCAGATGATGAGTCTTCAATTCCGAAAATTTTAAATGCCTTCATAAAATTACTGGCATTGTCTGTCACCGTTGTAGTAAGTTTTGGGTGACTTAAATTATACTCCATATGAATCTCTTGTAATAGCTGAGCTATTCTGTCGTAACTATGGGTACCTAAATATTGATACAATGTCGTTAATAATTTTATCGATTCTAACGTAATGTACATTATTATAAACAATTTATAAAATTATTAGGTCCTTTGTAGCTCGTTGTGACTGATATTGTCTTCGGCCGCGTGATCCCTTCGTCTGCTGACGTCCTCCTTGATTTTCTTCGTAGATTCCGTTCTATGGAACCGTATATCCTCAAATCCCTCTCGTGAAGGATAAGGCTGCTCCCCCCTCTCTCTTCTTGTAAAATCGGTACGCGTTGAATTGGAAAATAGTTCCTCTCTGTGGTATGTTGCATAGATCAGTGCTCCCCAATCTTTTTATCGCCGCGGATCGGTCAACGTTTGATAATTTTACCGCGCCCCGATGAGGGGGGGGGCGTTAATTGTTTATATTAAGTTAATAAAGGCTCGAGAGTGTCTGTCAGCTGTCCTCTTGACAACAACAACCTTGTTGTTCGGGAACCGCAGCATCGATTGACAGACGACTTCCGTCGGATCTCTGCGATAGCTTCAGGGGGAGGCAACTTCATCTCTTCCCGTCGTAACACTATAATGGTGTCAAATGACAAACCTCGCAGAATAAATTCCAGTTTTTTTTAATTATTTCGTCCTCCGACGAATCGAAATATCCTTTGTGGATGGTTGCGTGTTCTTCGAACTCGTCCATCTCTGCTTCGGTTGGAGAACGAGATCCTGCCAGGGCTTGAAAACAGTTATGATATCGGTTTCGGTCCTTGAAACAGTTATGAAGGACCGATATTCTGAATAACTGTTATGAAGGCCCGAAATTTTGGTTGATATCGGTTTCGATTACGGTCCTTCGTACATGGATATCGGTCTTAGCATAACGGTCTGGGACCGTTATTTTTTCGGTCCTATATCGGTCCTCATATCGGTTCTAAGTTCTAAGTTTCAAGTTATAGCAATCAGGGCTTGAAACGGGTCCGAAAATAACTACCAACATTAAAAACGGTTATATTTTGGTCATAATTGAAAGTTGTTTTATTATAACAATAAATGTATACATTATTGACTATTTTTGAAGTAAAACTTCTTTTGGCAGGGTGTAGGCCTAATTCGCGTCACGGAATTCGCGATACGAAAATGCGTAACGGAAGTGGTGGGGATGGTAGGCCGAGCTAGTCTTAAATAAAAAATGGCTGTATCTCGAGAACGGTGCGTCCTACCGCAAAAATAACGAAATTTTCGAAAGGCCCAACTCCGAAGCATTACGCCCTACCACATGACATACGTAGTCTTTTGAATTTTTCAAAAAAAACCACGCGCGGCAAAAGTGAAACTTCTTGCAGTCTAGTAATGTTTAGAAGTAAATTAAGATTGGAAATGGTAAATAATCCTAATGAAGCGACAATAAGATCAGGAACAACTCTCGGTGCAGTATTTAAAAGACATTTAGACAAAACTGAATCACGAATATTTATATCATATTTTAGCTATCACAAGCCAATTGTTTCAATGATAGAATAATAGAAAATCATAGAAAAAATAATGAACTATCAAAAATTGCGACGCAAAGAAGGAGAGCGTATGGGAAAGAAAAAGACATAGTTCATAGCATTTTTTAGTTTTTACTTTTACTTTTTTTATTGTAATTTTAATTTTCGTTATGTAGCTTTGGCATGTTCAAACGAATTAATAAAATATCATCTACAATATTCGACGACATGCTCGATCGGTGTGGAGATAAATTAAATTTTAGTGCGGAAAATAGTTTTTCCACACTAACCTGAGTTGGCGGAACAGCCAAAATTACACAGGCCACCTTATATAATTTAGGTAAATTAATTTTTTTTCCTTCCCAATACTGGATAATATCCATCGTCTTCGGAACTCGAGGTTCTTGGCAATACTCATTAAGTTCATTTTTAATTGTTAAGCATTGCAATGTGTTGCTCGATATGCGTTTCGCTGCCGCATCTTGCAGTAACAATTCAAAATCATCTTCCTCTTCATTATATGTATGAGTGGCTTCATTTAAGTTACAAGTAGAAACGTGATTTGATGTGCTTGCTAAATTACTACACATTTTGTTAATTCTTTGAAATGTAAGTAATATACAATTTTTTGCTTTCCCTATTTCCTCATCAGATAATATAACATTATATCTTGGGTCCAAAAATATAGCTGATAAAAATGTATCATTTTGAAATAATTTTTTTTTCCTATGTTGCATGTTACTAATTATAGGTAGATTGAATTCATTTTCGTGTTTACTTGTTTCTATGATACATCTCTCCCAGATTTCATAAAGATCGCCAAGAGTTAAATGTTCGCGTTGTAATTTCTTAGTCGCAATTCGGGCAGGTGTCAAAACCTTAATTAATTCAATAATTTTACTCCACGTTATGTCTGAGAACTTCAATTCTTCATCATCAATCTGTGTGTAAAATTGTTTTATTTCGACCAGTCTTTCCAACATGTCCAAAGTTGAATTCCACCTTGTTGAACAATCCAAAATTGCATTTTTTTTACATAATGCAGATAACGTTGATTTTAAAATTGGTGTTCGCAATTTTTTAACAATTTCCCTACATTTTCCTATTATCTCAGCTATCTCTCTTCTCTTTAAAAAATCGCATATAGCAAGTTGTAATGTGTGGGCAGCACATCTAATAGTAGTAATAACAAATTCTGTTTCCCTTAATGTATCAAAAATTGCTACATCACATCCTTCTCCTTCGGGATCAAGTAATAAAACATCAATGTTTTGCGATTGTTCTATTACATCGCCTTCGGAATCAGATTCACATTCTTCATTTAAGATTCTTATACATTTCAGCATATTTGCAGCATTGTCAACTGTTACACTATATATTTGTTTCTTAGAAACATTAAATTTGCTGCATGTATGCATAATTACAAATTTTAAATGTTCAGCGGTATGCCTTTCCAATAATTCTATCACACCTATGGTCCGAATTTCAATTTTTTGTGCGGCTATAAATTGAATATTTATCCCCAAAAATGAACGCCCCATACATGATGCGGCATCTACTTTTAGGGACACCAATTTTCCACTAATTTCGTTTTTAATTTCTTGTCTTATCGTATTTGCTTTTATCTGTAAGAAAGTAGCACGATAGTAAATAACACTGTCCAACAAATTTCAACATTTTAAAAGTATTTCGATTCCCACTATGCGATTCTTATAGAGTTTTCCGCGCTGATTCCGAATCTGGTTTTAATTTTTTTCCTATACGTCCTGTTTTTGAGAAAATGGCGTTTAAAAAAAAGACATATTTTTCAACTTTAAACAAATATTGCGATGTTATTATAAAAGATATTGAATTGTTCTTTACAGCAAAAGATTCTGTAGACTTTCCCGAATACAGTGATATCAAATATTAATACATTATGATTGTTTAAACATGTTTAAACAATGATTAAAGACGGAGATGCACCACTTTTGCACCAATTTTTGCGGATATTTTCGAATTTATCTCAAAAAATAAGGGTCCAGCGAAAAATTGAACTATACCACGCGAAAGAGCAGACTTTTATCTTGAGAAACCCCCCTGTGAAGTTTGCATGGTCGACGTTTTCTTCGAACCAGAAAGCAAAATATCTTCGCCCGACATGAGTTGTCACCAGTGGCGCTCACCACCAGAGCGGTCGTTCGCCGCTCCGTATCCCGTCGCTGCGCCGTGTCCCGTCCCGAGCGCCACTGGCGGAAACTCATGTCGCGCGAAGATATTTTGCTTTTTGGTTCGAAGAAAACGTCGACCATGCAAACTTCACAGGGGGGTTTCTCAAGATAAAATTCTGCTCTTTCGCGTGGTATAGTTCAATTTTTCGCTGGACCCTTATTTATTGAGATAAATTCGAAAATATCCGCAAAAATTGGTGCAAAAGTGGTGCATCTCCGTCTTTAATCATTGTGTAAACATGTTTAAACAATCATAATGTATTAATATTTGATATCACTGTATTCGGGAAAGTCTACAGAATCTTTTGCTGTAAAGAACAATTCAATATCTTTTATAATAACATCGCAATATTTGTTTAAAGTTGAAAAATATGTCTTTTTTTAAACTCCATTTTCTCAAAAACTGGACGTATAGGAAAAAAATTAAAACCAGATTCGGAATCAGCGCGGAAAATTCTACAAGAATCGCATAGTGGGAATCGAAATACTTTTTGGCTGTTGGACAGTGTAATTTAGGCTGTGTTTCCGTTTACGTCCGTGCTCAGAATTGGATGAAATTTTGGAAATAGGTTCCTTTCTGACTAAAATAATGATTGTCAGAAGGATTTTTGGCGACTCGAAAAAAAATATTTTACCATGTCAATGTCAGTCCCTACCTTACCATTTTTGCAATTAGTTGAAAATATCAAATATGTATATTCTGGAGATTAATATGAAATGTTTCCAAAATTCCAATAGTTAAACCAATTAATTGAATATCTACAATGGGAAGATTATGCGATCAGAATTACTTAAGATTAGGTGGTAGGGGGGGGGGGGCGACCAGGGATACGAAAATCCAGGAGTAGTATTTTATTTTATTTTAATTATATACTTATATTTTTACCTACAAAAGAGAAAGTCCTTCTGACAGTCATTATTTTAGTCAAAAAAGAACCTATTCCCAAAATTTCATTCAATTCTGAGCACGGACGTAAACGGAAACTTCGCCCAATTAACAATTTATAGTTTATTGTTATGTACATACCATTACTTGTTCTCGAACTTTGTGTGAATTAATTAATTAATTCTTTGTTGGGTATCATATTTATGATATCGCGGAATGCTTTGTCATCCATTAAAGAAAAAGGTCTGCCGTGAATTGTTATTAATCTTATACAAGCATTCATTACATCCAATTTTACTCTCTTGTTCTTGTTATCATGTTTACTACTTGTAGCTTCTTCACAACATCTTTTTCGTACCTCTTTTTCCATCATAACGATGGTAAAGCTATTAGGGTGATAGTTTTCCAAGTGCCTTAATAAATTTGTGGAGTGGTTCTAAAATATTAAATTTACAAAATTAAGGAAATGTCAGAGCTTTAAAATTTTTTTTTAAACAAATATAAAAATTGAAATATATTGTCTACATACTGAAATTTCTGCAGAACAGTTTTCAATGGTGCACTGCATTTTCTCTATGTTATTGTTATTATTTTTGAAATATTTACGTACAATATCGCATTGTTTTCTGCCCATTATGTTATAGTTTAACACTTAAGTAATTAATAATTTTGTGCGATAGCAAACTCGCGACTTGATTGCATAGAAAAATCGAGGCTGTGATGACCGGTGCGCTCGACGGCAAATTAATGTCGTGAGGGCTAGTTTTAGACGATGGTGATGGTGACGTTGAAAATAACACTTGCACTTTGTAACTAACTAATATATATATATATTAAAAATAGATGGTGTGTGTATAAAACGAAAATTGCCACTTGCCACTACGAAAGTTGCTGAGCTTCTCTCTAGGCTCTAGGTTTTCGCTTGCAGAGTGGTGAGTCTTGTGTCCAAGAGGATGTGTTTTGTTTTACCAGAAATCATTCTGATTGGTATCCCCGCAAAAGCGTCACCGATGACGTCGAGTCAACAGTCGCGTCGGCAATCGACAATAAGGTGCCGGTCTCTTTGCCACCGATTACAAAGCATCGGCCGACTCTTAGAAGTCGCTGTGCCTAAAGCATCGGCTGAGCAACAAAGTATTAGAACCGATATGAAAACCGATATAGGACCGAAAAAATATCGGTCTTAGACCGTTATGCTAGGACTAGGGGTGCGCGGGTTCCCGCATATACGGGTTCGGGTCGAGCCGGAGAAAGTCGAGCGAGCTCGAGCGAGTACTCGAGACATCTGAATGTTCGAGTAACTTGATCGCATCGGGTAGCTTAATCGCATTGGGTAGCTTGATCGCATCGGGTAGCTTGATCGCATCGGGTAGCTTGATCGCGTCGGATGCTTGATCGTCACGGATAGCCGGAGATATTCGGATTACATTATTACATAGATTAGCCAAACTCGGACGCGATCTTTTTATACTCGTGATTAAACATACGATTCGTAATTCGCACTAATGCGGTCCTGAATTATGTACTCGGTTTTATAAGATGAAATATACAATATATATATATACATATACATTTCGGTTGTTGATTTCGGTTTCGGCTATGATTCTGATGATTTCGATGATTTTTTATAATGTTATATAAATCAACATTTTGAACAAATAATTACAAAAATTTGTATTATTATGTATTATTAAACTATTATCTATTATTATTCTTTATTTGAACAATTTTTTAAATAAATAATCTTTTATAATATTTACAATTTTATTTATATACTCATTATTTAAATACGTATTTATTATTTAAACAATTATTTAAATAAATTTTTATGCTGCAAAATATAATGTATATAAATCCGTTTGTATACTTATTATTTATATAGCTATTTATTATTATTTATTTAAACAATTTTTAAATAAATAAATTTTTATAATGTATAGAAACTTGTTTATTTTACATTATTTGAATTATTGTTTCAATAAGAATTTATTGTCAAAACGATTATTTAAATAAATAAATATCTGTAACGACCAAAAAACATAATATATATACAGTAATATACACGCCTTGAATAATACAATATTACATGTTCTTCAGCCCGGCAGAATACGGAATGACAGAACCGAATCATAACCGAATCCGGAAGCGAAATCTATAATACATACAACTGAAAAATAACAGTTATAGAACCGAAATAATATCGGTTCTTAAGAACCGTAAGCGTAACCGATATAAGCCGTATTACACATATAGAGAATTAAGTGGGTAGTAAGTAGTAACAAAATATAAAAGCATATTTATGTTTTCTTAATCCATTTATTTTAAATTATTATGAAGGAAACATAGTTGCTCCACATTGTCCGGACATAATCTTGCTCTCGTGTTTGTAACTATATTTCCGGATGTACTAAATAACCGTTCACTGGTTACTTGTGTCGCAGGTATGGCTAGAAAACGTCTCGCCACTGTGGATAATAGTGGAAATCTTGAACGATTCGATTTCCACCAGTGCATAATATTAATATCCGTGGAAACAACGCTTTCGGACAAATACATCGCTATTTCCCTATCTTTTCTGCTATGAAATGTTTCCGCGTGTCTTTCTGTGTTTCCTAATGTATTTTTGATGAAATTTAATAATTTTGATTTTCTTTCACCTAATCAAGAATTTATAATATATACAGATGCATTATACGATTGATAAAATTAATAAGGAAATATTATAGTTATTATCTTTCTATTACCACTCGTACTTGATTCTTGGTCTTTATCGCTTGTCGGTTCTGTATTTATACTATTTATAGAAATTTCCTCATTCAGTTTCCTATACATTATTTGTTTTTGTTCACATGAGAACATCTGATCCTTGTATCTGAGGTCCAACACCGTAGCACAAATATATAGTGGATCTTGCTCTATTGGTTGAAAACGTTCCTATAAGTGAGATATCGTATTTTATTAGAATATTTGACTTTTTTCTGTAAAACTTGTTTTATTTCGGTAGATAAACTATTGAAACTACCTTTAACGCGTTCCTGACTTTATTGGAAATATCAACAATTAAAGAATTTTCTTCCGTTTGTACTTGCAGCACATTCATTAACGCATAGTACATTGGAAAGTATTGCGAAATCGTCGGATATCTTTCCCCGCTCATAATTTCCGTTGCGTCTTTTAAAGGTTCCAGAATTGAATTTACACATTTTAAAAAGTTCCACTCGTCTGTCGAAAGGTTGTCTGGTGTATTTTCTTCACACAACATTACATTTAATGCTGTGTGCAAAGCAATAAATCTGTCGAACATAAAATATGTCGAATTCCATCTGGTATCTACTTCTTGTACTAGGTTTAGGGGAGTTACATCTGGATTTATAGACTTCTGCAAATTTATAAATTTTTCTCTGCTGGTGGTCGACTTGGAAAAAAAAGTGACTATAGATCTACATTTCTGTCTTAATGCTTCATATTGCGGAAAATTTTTAAGTGAGCATTTAATGGCTAACTGCAAACAATGGCCGAAGCATGAAATTCTAGTCCAATTATTATAGGTGTTGATAGCTTTTGCTATATTGCGACCATTGTCAGTCGTGAAGAAAACTGGTTTTCCTAAATCTATGTCCCAGGAGTTAAAACACTGTATTATCGCGCTTTGAAGATATTTATGTGTATGTTTCTGCGGTACATGTTTTAAATCCAACATGTGATGATTTAATTCAAACTCTTTTGTTACATAATGGACAGTTAAAGAAATATAACTCTGGACTGCTCTTGATGTCCATCCGTCCGTCGTAAATGCAAATACACTATCTTCATTTAATGCTAATATTAAAAAAAGTAAATAATATTAATATTAAAAAAAAAATAATGCTAATATTAAAAAAAATAATGTTAATATTAAAAAATAATATAAAATGTATATAATCAAATTTTAATAGTAAAGTATTCAGAAAAAAATGTTATAAGGAAAAATATATGTATATTTGTATATAATTCATACCTTCAGATATTTTATTTTTAATTTGCTCTTTTACGTCTTTGTACATGGCTGGAATTATTGTGCGAGCAATAGTACTTCTGGACGGAATTTTGTACCGTGGATCAGTGATATGCACCAATTCTCGAAATGCCACATCATTGACAAGGCTGTAAGGTTGTAAATCCAATGTCATCATACGTGCAATTACGTTTTTTATTTGTTTTGCACGAACTGAATTGTTGTCCAAATAGACAGTATTGGTATCTTTACTAGACCCTGCTCCATTTGGTAATGGTAAATTGATTGCAGCACTATGCATAGATTTCAAATGACGAAGAAGAGAACTTGTGCTGCAATGCTTTGTTTTGAAACATTTTTGACACACCTTACATTGTGCACTTTCAGCATTTATTTTTTCAAAGTATTGCCAAACATTACTTTTAAATCGCTTTGCCCGCACAACACTTGCATCTGTGTTACTCAATGCCGTTACACAATTCTCACTGTCAGACATGATTTAAACTTATTAGTTATATACTATATAAATATATAAACTATATATTGTAGTAAGAGAATAAATGCTCGAGGAAGGATAATAAAAATATTTATTTAGACCTTTCAATTGGCTGTTCCGCAAAAGACTGTGGACTCTCCGTACGGCGTTGCCCACGAAGCCTCGGCCGATTGTCTTTTGTCTTTTATACAACCATTTGTTTGACGTGCTGCTCATTTATTTAACATACATTCACTTGTATAACGGTAATTCACACACACTCACACATGCTTTCCCGTTAAACAAGTGAATGTCTGTTAAATAAATGAGCAGCACGTGAGTAAAAGGACGATCATGTCCATTAATTAGTGTGGTAATAGAAAGATAATAACTATAATATTTCCTTATTAATTTTATCAATCGTATAATGCATCTGTATATATTATAAATTCTTGATTAGGTGAAAGAAAATCAAAATTATTAAATTTCATCAAAAATACATTAGGAAACACAGAAAGACACGCGGAAACATTTCATAGCAGAAAAGATAGGGAAATAGCGATGTATTTGTCCGAAAGCGTTGTTTCCACGGATATTAATATTATGCACTGGTGGAAATCGAATCGTTCAAGATTTCCACTATTATCCACAGTGGCGAGACGTTTTCTAGCCATACCTGCGACACAAGTAACCAGTGAACGGTTATTTAGTACATCCGGAAATATAGTTACAAACACGAGAGCAAGATTATGTCCGGACAATGTGGAGCAACTATGTTTCCTTCATAATAATTTAAAATAAATGGATTAAGAAAACATAAATATGCTTTTATATTTTGTTACTACTTACTACCCACTTAATTCTCTATATGTGTAATACGGCTTATATCGGTTACGCTTACGGTTCTTAAGAACCGATATTATTTCGGTTCTATAACTGTTATTTTTCAGTTGTATGTATTATAGATTTCGCTTCCGGATTCGGTTATGATTCGGTTCTGTCATTCCGTATTCTGCCGGGCTGAAGAACATGTAATATTGTATTATTCAAGGCGTGTATATTACTGTATATATATTATGTTTTTTGGTCGTTACAGATATTTATTTATTTAAATAATCGTTTTGACAATAAATTCTTATTGAAACAATAATTCAAATAATGTAAAATAAACAAGTTCCTATACATTATAAAAATTTATTTATTTAAAAATTGTTTAAATAAATAATAATAAATAGCTATATAAATAATAAGTATACAAACGGATTTGTATACATTATATTTTGCAGCATAAAAATTTATTTAAATAATTGTTTAAATAATAAATACGTATTTAAATAATGAGTATATAAATAAAATTGTAAATATTATAAAAGATTATTTATTTAAAAAATTGTTCAAATAAAGAATAATAATAGATAATAGTTTAATAATACATAATAATACAAATTTTTGTAATTATTTGTTCAAAATGTTGATTTATATAACATTATAAAAAATCATCGAAATCATCAGAATCATAGCCGAAACCGAAATCAACAACCGAAATGTATATGTATATATATATATTGTATATTTCATCTTATAAAACCGAGTACATAATTCAGGACCGCATTAGTGCGAATTACGAATCGTATGTTTAATCACGAGTATAAAAAGATCGCGTCCGAGTTTGGCTAATCTATGTAATAATTTAATCCGAATATCTCCGGCTATCCGTGACGATCAAGCATCCGACGCGATCAAGTACTCGACGCGATCAAGCTACCCGATGCGATCAAGCTACCCGATGCGATCAAGCTACCCGATGCGATCAAGCTACCCGATGCGATCAAGCTACTCGATGCGATCAAGCTACTCGAACATTCAGATGTCTCGAGTACTCGCTCGAGCTCGCTCGACTTTCTCCGGCTCGACTCGACTGTCGGGTTCCCGTAAATTTCGGGAACCCGCGCACCCCTAGCTAGGACCGATATCCATGTACGAAGGACCGTAATCGAAACCGATATCAACCAAAATTTCGGGCCTTCATAACAGTTATTCAGAATATCGGTCCTTCATAACTATTTCGATCAAGCCCGAAATGAAACAGTTTCAAACAGTTATTTCCGGACCCGTTTCAAGCCCTGGATCCTGCGCGTGGTTCCACTCTGTGTTGGGGCAATATTAGGTTGCACAGCTTTCTTTATCGCCCAGCCGACGGAAAATTACAAAAATGCATAATTACAAAATACAAAAAAAAAGCCGTATAACTTTTTGTACTCTTCCTGATACATATTTGACAGTGCTCGACTTTCGACCACTTTACAAATGAATAGCAAGAAGAGCTAAATTTCTAGCCGACCCGTTTCCGGACCCCTAATCTTCTATATTATACTGTAGTGGCCTCTACAAAGAGAACACTGTGATTTTCTTTGACCAATAGTTGACGTGATCCTCCTCGTTCAAAGCCTGTGTGGCGTCCACGCCCATGCCCGGGATTTGGCAGCTGTAAGTTGCTCGCCTTGAACCATGAAATTCCCAATCAAAAGCATTGAACATTTTTTCCGTTTCGAAACTGCATAAAACGGCACCAGTTCTGTAATCCTAGTTTCGCATCCAGAAAAAAACTGCTCGGATCTACGTCATGAGCTATCATGGACCACACCGGCGCGGCGGGCCAAACTTTATTTATACTTTGAGCAATACGATCGTTCATCGTTGTGGCAGGGCTGTGCAGCATGAACTTACCCGAACTAAATTCGAAGATAACTGTTTCCTTATGTCGATCGTATATTGTTGTTATAAACGATATTTTTAGTGATTTCGGCGCACTGGTTCGATCAAGTATTAAAAATAAACACTATTTGAAAATTTTCACAAAATCCCTATTTCAACGTTTCGATCTTCTTTTAGATCATTTTCAAGAAATCTTCAAAGAATTGCGTCTGTAAAGTAATAATTGATGCAAAATTTTAAATTTTATGTGGATTTAAACTACGTGGAATAAATGCTACTTACTTGCTTAGTGCAATATTATATAAAGTAATATTTCATAGTCTGAATTTTAATGAAACACGTGTTGATGCTATGGCAATGTACTTGGTAATGATGTACCAATGTACCGTGACGACATATAGAACCGAAACTAACCTCATATCGATCGTTCAGTTGTTGACCGATATTTGGCGCTAAATTCAAAAGCAAACACAGTCAATATAGTAGTCCTCTTTTTACTGCTCTCTTACCATCATAAAATATGGTATTTGTTAATTAACATTCAATTTAATTATATTATACACACCATTTGTGTGTATGTGTCGATTGAAGCAAAATTATGAAGCTGTATAAGGAATTGTTTAGAAAAATTCATCATATAGCATTACTGGTTCAATAATGTTGCGTAATATTCATGTATCTTCGGTGTTTCATACCTAAGATTTACGCTACGATGTTTAATCATATGAATTGTTTCTAGTAATATCCTTTGATGCAGATTTGCTTCTCGGTTAATTACTTTTGCATTCTCAAAGTTGAAAGGATGGTCAAATTCAATTGAATGCCTCGTCATTGCAGTGTGATGCGTTGGACTGAGAAAAATATTGTGCTTGTGTTCTCTGATTCGCGCTTCTAAATGTCTAGACGTTTGTCCAATACATATAGACTTGATTGCATCGCTTGCATGGTATAAAGTATAAAGTAAACTATATTATGGCCTTTTTTTTAAGGTAACTTATCTATAACCGTGGGGAACCAATCTTTTAGACATTGTGGAATTTTGTAGATAGTGTGGATTCCCACTTTTCTGAATATACGTCTTATATCGTTTGAAATACCATCGACAAAAGGAACAATTACGGAATTTTTCCAGTTTATCGGTCCTGTCTTTTGAAATCTTACCTCCTTACGTTTTTCAACGAGCATAGGATGATAAATTTCAAAAGTACGTTCTTTAATAATGGTGGATATAAGATTAGCTGGATAGCCGTTTTTTTGTAGCGTGTTCTTAATTAACAATAAGTTGTTACTGTAAATGTTGTTTGAAATATCGATCGCAAGGTAGTGAAATGTATAATATTCAGATGTTCTCGGCGCAACGGTTCGATCAGTTTATAGGAAAAAAGCAAAATTTGCACGTTAGTTTGGAACTTTCAACGTTTCGATCTTAATTCAGATCATTTTCAAGAAAGTAGAAAAACTGCGTCTGAAAAATATATTATCACAATGTAAAAACCAGAAACTTTAAAATATCTGCGTAACCAGAATGTA
The DNA here is from genome assembly GCF_051020765.1 of Lasioglossum baleicum. Taxonomy (NCBI): domain Eukaryota; kingdom Metazoa; phylum Arthropoda; class Insecta; order Hymenoptera; family Halictidae; genus Lasioglossum; species Lasioglossum baleicum. Next base: position 5,614,045 of record NC_134929.1, on the reverse strand, counting down.
AAAATGTAACAAGATACTGCAATAATTTACTTACATTGCTTTATACTGGATACTGGATCATAGACCATCGAAGTCATTAGACACAGAACGCAAACAGGTCGATCGATCAAAACAAAAGTCAATCGTCGACCGATATTTGGCGGTTATTTCAAACCGTGAAAAACGTCAAGAACCCAAACTTACAACATATTCGTGACCATATGATGAACAACTTTTATTAAATATCTGATAAAGATGTAATTTATATAACTTGTAATAGGAAAATAGTTGTTATTAGGAAGTGATTCATCATAACACACTACTGATTCAGTAGTGTTGCGTAATATTCTTGAATCGTAGGAGTTTCATACCTAAGATTCACGCTATGATGTTTAATCATATGAATCGTTTCCAGCAAAATCCTATTGTTCAAATTACTTTCTTTCTCAATTGCCTTAACGTTTTCAAAGTCAAAGGCGTGGTCATGCTCAATAGAGTGTTTAGTTAGTGCCGTATGTTGTGTTGGGTTCAAAAAAATGTTACGTTTATGTTCTTTTATTCTTGTCTCTGATAACCTAGATGTCTGTCCTATGTAAACCTGACTACATCCCTTACATGGAATTAAATATACCACATTGCAGTTTTTACAAAGTGGTAGTTTATCTTTAATTGGTGGAAAAAACGTTTTAATATATTGAGGTATCTTGTATATTGTATGCATTCCTATTTTTCTAAAAATCCTCCTTATGTCTTCAGATATGTTCTCAACATAAGGGACGACAACGGTATTTTTCCAGTTTTTTGGACCCGCATTTTTGAATTTTTCCTCTTTTCTTTTATCGACGAGAAGAGGGTGATAAATATCAAAAATGCGTTCCTTGATTATACGAGAAGTAAATTCAACCGGGTAACCGTTCCGCCTTAATACATCTTTAATAATTTTTAAATTGTCAGATCTAAATTCTGGATTAGCTAATAGGATAGCACGATCAATCAAACCTTTTACCAGACCAATTTTATGTTGCAAGGGATGGTGAGAATGAAAGTTGACGTATCTCTCCGACCAACTAGCTTTGTGAAACCAGTTCGTTTTGAGTTTGTTACCGTCTCTCAACACGCTAACATCAAGGAAGTTCAGACATGAATCGTTCTCAATTTCGTGAGTGAATTGAATTCTATCATGAAAACTGTTAAACGTGTCCAACACAGTTTGCAATTGTTGTGGTTTTAAACATGTAATAACGTCATCGATATATCTCTTATAAAAAACTAATTCAAATGGTAATTTTGAAATAGAAGCCTGTTCTAATTTTTCCTTCACAAGATTTGCAATTACAGGAGAAATGGGCGATCCCATAGCAATACCAAACACTTGTTTGTAATATGTACCATTAAACATAAATACATTTGCCTCAAGAACAAATTTAACCGCATGAATGAATTCCTCACGTTTAATGGTGGTATGTTCTTTGAGTTCATCCCACCTGCTATCTAAAACTTCTAAGTTGTTACCTCTGAATTCTGGATTTGATAATAAGATTGCACGCGGTCAATAAGTACTTTAATCAAATTTGCAAATAGTGTTTATTTTTAATACTTGATCGAACCAGTGCGCCGAAATCACTAAAAATAAATTCTGAGATAGTCACATGACTAATGCGAATGTGTATATTGAAAAACAAGTCAGGTAAAGGAGATCCATGTACGGTGGTCGATATCATAGGCACTCTAATGGCCTTCTTCTATATTATACACACATAGAAGCTTATTTTATTTCACCCTTTGTTGCGTAGAAAATGCACAGGTATTACATAAAAAATCACGAAATTTTCCATATTTACTTTCATTTTGTTTTACACTTCGTGATTTTTATATATTCTCGTGGGCATAAGCCACCATTATCTCATAATTTCTGGGTGAGGCAACCTCGTCAGTCTCAAAATGACCGAAAATAAGATTCGTGCACTCGCCCTCCGCTCCTCTCAAAATGTTTCGCTTTCCGGTCAGCTGGTAGCTTCTCCAACCTATAACCATCAAAATATTTAAACAATCGCCGAACTCCGTATAATCGTCGACCTATAGTATACACGCGGTAGCTGATAATACGTACAACAGTGCTCGTGCACCCGAATCCAATCCTGGCTGTTTAATGAAAGCTGAAATCATAGGCTCCTCTTTACCAAGTGGGGAAACCAAAAGGCTCGCGGCATTCCCTTTCCTTACTGAGATTTTCCTTCTAATTAACGCAAGAATTTCGAGTATTCTCAATCCTTCTGCATCGACTGGTATTTCATGAAATAATGACTTTAGGTTGGGGGCAGGGGGCTTAAGCTGTAATGGAAATAGCTTGACCACTATTTTTCGGCCTCGGGACACCAGGGGCGGTGGTGTAGCTGCAGTCATTCTTTGCGATACATATACCAAAATTTTCGATGGTTTTATAAGATCGTCGGTGGGCCAATCGGCTAAAGAGTTGAACTACCAAGCGGTAGACCGAGGTTCGCATCCTGTTGGGGTAAACAGTTTTTTTCCAACCGTCTACCGCTTTTTATCTATACAGGGTGTTTACCTACAGGTGGGAGAAAATTTAAGGGGTGATTCTCGACGATAATATAAGACGAAAATGAAGAATAAAAAAATTGCGGTTTCGGCTTCGTTATTTAGTTATTAACAATTAAAAATCCGCCTAAAATGCTGCAACACTTCTAACAAAAGTATACGTTGCGTACGTCAGACAGGCTCCTTCTCCTCATTCCCCTCAGTAAACTTGTACTCTCTGTAAACTCGTAGTGCGTGTGTATGATATTGTAAATAGTGCTAGAGCGTTTATTCCAGTATATTAGGTACGGTGTTATGAACAATTATAGTGCAGGATAAGGATTTGTGGATATGTTTGAGAAGAATTTAAAAGTGAAAGGGCATTGACCCCTTCTACTCGATAATTCCATAGGGCGGATAATAGAAATGCCCTTGTGGATTTTAACGAGTAGGTAGGTTCAATGTCGTCCACCGATTTTTTAAACATTTTCACCTCGCTGGGGCCCCAAATGAGAACCAAGGTATGCATGCATTTGTCACTTGATACGAGACTGTCGCGCGCCTGTCTGACGTACGCAACGTATACTTTTGTTAGAAGTGTTGCAGCATTTTAGGCAAATTTTTAATTGTTAATAACTAAATAACGAAGCCGAAATCGCAATTTTTTTATTCTTCATTTTCGTATTATATTATCGTCGAGAATCACCCCTTAAATTTTCTCCCACCTGTAGGTAAACACCCTGTATATACTGTCATTAGTTCGGCCTCGGGACACTAGGAGCGCTAAAATACTAGGCCACAGTTTTAACACGGCAGCTTAAGGGGGAACCATACCCTCGATTTGTAACTAGAAAATAACTATTTATCAATGTTATAAACATCTGTGCAAAAAAAAAGTTTGGTAACATTGATAAACACGCAACTGCCTAATGAACACGAGATGGAGTTGCTTGCTATTTCCATATTCTATTCAGGTCGTCGCGAATGCCGTTACACAGGGCAGCTCGCACTAATATTAGTGCCACCGATGAGAATATCTAACTCATCTGTGTCAGTTTTACTATGATTCCACGATGACAGCAGTGCAGCACTGAAATGTTGCACAATATCGCAGCACTGATTAACAGTCTTCCTGATTAGGCGCCATCTCGTCTAAACGAACTGAACTAAAATTGGCTCTAGACTGGCTCTGCATCCGGGAGGACCTCTGTCTTCATGGGGAAATCTATGCTAATGTGAATGAAATCACGCGCCTCGACTTTTTGTCCTTATACGAGCATATTTTGAGCTGCACAAAGGTTCATTTGATAGAGGAAGGTTCATCACGAGTCGCTCTTCTCATCATATCAGTCAAAAAAGTCTCTTTGAGACAGAAAAATACATTGAAATCTGCGGTTATTTTTCTCGATTTTGTCTTTACTTTGGGCACTCACATTATTAGATATAAACATAATCTCGTTAAATCATGAGAAGAGCGACCTGTATTTAACCTTCCTCTACAGAATGAGTCCTCACCCAGCCCAAAATAAGATCAAATAAGGACAAAAAGTCGAGGCGCGCAAACCCATGTTTCGACCAAAAATCTAGTAAGATTCTAGTTATTTTCTAGTTACTTCAGTAGGGTATAGTTCCCCCTTAAGGGGGTAGTATAGGCTCTATTTGTAACTAGAAAATTACTAGAATTTTACTAGAAAAATGGCTCGAAACGTGGGTTTGTCCTTATTTGAGCAGATTTTGGGCTGGGTGAGGGCTCATTCGAAAGAGGAAGGTTAATCACACACGGGTCTGGTCATGATTTTAACGAGATTATGTTTATATCTAATAATATGAGTGTCCAAAGTAGAGTAAAAATCTAGGGAAAAAACCAGCAGATCTCAATGCATTTTTCTGTCTCTAATAGACTTTTTGACTTATATTATGACCAGACCCGTGTGTGATGAACCATCCTCTCTAGAATGAGCCCTCACCCAGCCCAAAATCTGCTCAAATAAGGACAAACAACCGATTCGCGCAAACCCACGTTTCGAACCATTTTTCTAGTAAAATTCTAGTAATTTTCTAGTTACAAATAGAGCCTATACTACCCCCTTAAGCCCCCTGGTTGGGGGCCTGTTGCAGTCTATCAACACCGTTTTCCTTAAGGGGCTAGTATATGCTCGATTTGTAACTAGAAAATTACTAGAATATTACTAGAAAAAGGGGTTGAAACATGGGTTTCGTACTGAACGTTGTTTGACCTTATTTAAGCAAATTGTGGGCTGGGTGAGGGCTCATTCGAAAGAGGAAGGTTAGACGCCGCGCGCTTTTCTCACGAGGTTAACGAGATTATGTTAATAACTAATAATATGAGGGCCCAAAGTAGAGAAAAAATCTAGGAAAAAAACCCGCAGATTTCAATGCATTTTCTGTCTCTAAAAGACTTTTTTGGCTTATGAGATGAGAAAAGCGCGCTGCGTTGAACCATCCTCTTTAGAATGAGCCCTCACCCATCTCAAAATATGCTCGTATAAGGTCAAACAACGTTTAGTTCCGAACCCATTTTTTCGACCCAAAATCTAGTAAGATTCTAGTAAATAGCAAATATCTAGCAAATAACTAGAATCTTACTAGAAAAAATGGGTTCGGAACTAAACGTTGTTTGACCTTATACGAGCATATTTTGAGCTGGGTGAGGGCTCATTCTAAAGAGGAAGGTTCAACGCAGCGCGCTTTTCTCATCTCATAAGCCAAAAAAGTCTTTTAGAGACAGAAAATGCATTGAAATCTGCGGGATTTTTTCCTAGATTTTTTCTCTACTTTGGGTCATCATATTATTAGATATATACCCCTATATACCCCTTAAGGGGGAACTATACCCTCGATTTGTAACTAGAAAATAACTATTTATCAATGTTGCCAACCTCTGTGCATAAAAAAAATTTGGTAACACTGATAAACACGCAACTGCTTAACGAACACGAGATGGCGTTGCTTGCTATTTCCATATTCTATTCAGCTCGGTCCTGAATCCTGCCTTCGTAAGAGGGCAGCACGGTCCCATTAATATGCCGAATGCCGTTCTACAGGGCAGGTCGCACTAAATTAGTGCCTAGAAAGCGATTGAAAGCGATACAAATGCGCGAACTGTACCCCACTGAAGTAACTAGAAAGTAAGTAGAATCTTACTAGATTTTTGGTCTGACCAACATTAAATAATCGCTCGTTAATTCTCTTTATAATTTTATGAGGGCCGGAATATGGTTGTTCCAGAGATCTCTTCGCCATGCGGCGTAAAAACACATGAGTGCATGTTTGCATATCTTTGAACACCAACGCTCGCCTGTTGCTATTGTGCACAACGGGCACTGGACGCACGTCGCGCATATATTTCTTAAATTCTTCCAAGAACACATTCGGATCTGGCGCAAAATCCTCATATAGGAAGAATTCCCCTGGCAATCGCAGGGTTGTCCCGAACAAAAATTCCGCCGGGGATGCATCGACATCCGCTCGCACATGCGTGCGGAGTCCTAACAAGACGTTGGGAAGCACACGTGACCATTCCTTGCCAGTATGGCACATAATCGCAGATTTGAGCACGCGGTGCCACCGCTCTATCATGCCGTTCGATGCGGGATGATAAGGGGAAGTCCTAATACGATCGCAACCTATCAGCGATAATAACGCTGTGAACAAGCGCGACTCGAACTGAGCCCCCTGGTCGGTGGTTAACACCTTGGGCGCGCCATAACGCGAGACCCACACGTCAAAAAACGCTCTGGCAACAGTCATTGCATTAGTGTCCCGTAAAGGAACAGCTTCTACCCATCGCGAAAAGCGATCTATAAGGGTTAGACAATATGAAAAACCTTCTGATGACGGTAGAGGACCGATAATGTCCAAGTAGACATGATCGAACCGTCCATCAGGAGCAACAAAATGCTCAGGGAGGTGACGACAATGTCGAGTCACCTTGGACTGTTGGCATTTGATGCAATTCTTGCACCACAATGCTATGTCCTTGGTCATATTTGGCCAGACATATCTTTGCCGAATCAAACGATTCATTACCCTCGCCCCCGGGTGGGCGGGGTTGTGAAATAGGTCGAACACCGACCTGCGAAGCGCACCAGGAATGTATGGGCGAATCGCTTCACCGGAGATCTCGCATTGAATCGCGACATGCTCCGGACCCCATAATAACTTCCTTAGCTTGAGAGGAAAGTCTGGAGAACTGCAAATGAGCTTGAGCTGTTCATCATTTGCTTGCTGCTCAGCAATATCCTTGAGCGAGATCTCAAGGGGTAGTTTGAGAGCTGATACTCTAGACAACGAGTCGGCGTCCACATTTTCCGTACCCGGAATATACCGAATCGTCGTCGTAAATTGTGCTATGTAACATAGCTGGCGAGATTGTCTCGGAGAAGCTTTCTCTGGGCGTTGCTGAAACGCATAGATTAGCGGCTTGTGATCAGTAAGGACCGAGAAATCTCGACCTTCCACAAAGTGCCGAAAGTGCCTAACGGCCTCAAAGATTGCGGTCAGCTCCCTGTCGTAGGCGCTGTATTTGGCTTGCGCCGGAGAAAACTTTTGAGAGAAAACGCAAGGGGTTCCCAAAGGGAATTCTTTCCTTGCTGCTCAAGGGCTGCGCCCATTGCAAAATCGGACGCATCCGAAACAATTCGGAGCTCTGCCCCTACCCGCGCATGCACTAGTAAGGTTGCCTTTGCAAGGGCTTCCTTTGTCTTCGCGAAAGCCTGCCTCGCGACATCCGTCCAAGGTATCTCTCTCGTGTCATTCTTTTTCGAATCCCGAAGGAACTCATTCAGCGGCGCTTGCAAATGCGCTGCATGAGGAATGTTCCTCCTATAGAAGTTAGTCATACCCAGAAATTGGCGTAAATCCATGACACGCTTGGGTTCGGGAAACCGAAGTATAGCTTCTACTTTAGACTTTAGCGGTTTAATCCCGTCCGAATTAATCATATATCCGAGAAACTCTATCTCTTCAACCCCGAATACACATTTGCTCGGGTTGATACGTAAACTATGCTCTTGGAGCCTTTGGAGAACCAGACGAATATGATTCTCATGCTCCTCCTCAGAGCTAGATGCAATCAAAATGTCATCAATATAAATGAAGACAAAATCAAGGTCCCCTAGTACCCGATTGAGAAACCGTTGAAACGACTGGCTGGCATTTTTAAGACCAAACGTCATGAATAAAAATTCGAATAACCCAAATGGAGTGGTCACCGCCGTCTTTTCAACATCTTCAGGAGCCATAAGGACTTGATTGTAGGCTTTGTAAAGATCCAATGATGAAAAGATCTTCTTGCCATACAAGTTTGAAGAGAAATCATGGATGTGAGGAGTGGGGTACTTGTCAGGGATGGTTACCCTGTTCAGACCTCGATAGTCCCCACAAATGCGCCAAGTCCCGTCTTTTTTTAGAACCATATGAATGGGACTGGCCCACGGACTGGAGGAAGGGCGACAAATGTCCGCATCCATTAAAGTCCTGAACTCTTCTTTCGCGGCCTTCAGTTTTTCCGCGTTGAGACGACGCGGTCTCTCCGATACCGGCAGACCGGTTGTCAAAATGTGGTGGAAGACATCCGCCTTGTTTGATGGGGCGAGCTTCGAAGCTCCCGACACCTCAGGGTAATCTAATAGGATTTTTGAGAATCGCGACTCGGGCACAACTGTGCCAATTGAATGATAGGTAGAATGTCGCGAGGAGGCCACCGCGAAGACGTTTGTCTGCGGGTCTACAAGTCGCTTTAAACGAAGATCGACCAACAACTCATAATGTTTTAACAGATCCGCCCCTATAATCGCGTGTGGCACCGCGGCAATACAAAAATTCCAATTGATTGGTCGACGGAGACCGAGATCTAATGACCTGAAGGACTCGCCGAATGTGTCTATCGACGTATTATTCGCCGCAATTAATTTTAACCCTGACGGACTACCACGAATCAACGGACTGGCCGGAACCAGTGACAGGTCCGCGCCCGTATCAATGAGGAACAAAGTTCCTGATGTGCGATCGCGCACATGGAGACAGGGTGTACTCGAATTAGCCCCCGTACCCGCCTCAGCCACGGAAGGCTCTTTTAGTTTCCCGCTTGGAAACTGTTATATTTATCGCACCAAGCCTTGCAAGACGTAGGGTTCTTCGGATATTTCCTATGAGCCCAGCACAACTTTGGCCCTGCCGAAGGATCACGCGATCTAAAACGGCCGCGACCCGCGGGCGTTGCTGAACGTGACCTTTGCCTCTGTAATTTATTTACATCTATACGTAACTTGGCGAGATCCGCCGAGATACGTTTCAATTCTCTCTCAATGGAGGATAAAGAAGACTGCGAAACAGGAGCTTCGCAAGCAAATGAGGCTTGATTAGCCACTGCCGAGACAGAACGGTCAGAAGGACCAGCAGATTCCGCTATTTTGTCAGCAACATCGGCTAACTTGTCTAAATCCGTGAACCCTGTTGACGCAAGGATTGCGCGATGACCAGCCGGCAGATGGTCAAGGAAGACGCTACGAACGACGGCATCGTCGCAGGTGCCATCGTTTAAGTTTCGCAGGCGATTTAGAATCAGGGAAGGTTTGCCGTCAGACAACACCTGTCCCTTTAATAAGCGACGGAGGTTGGTTTCCGCAGATGGACCATACGTCGCTATGATGCGTCGTTTGATCTGCTGGAATATATCCGGAGGACGTGGAGACAATAATAGAAGGTCTTTAACGCACGTCGCGACATCGTAATCTATAGCCGCCATGATGGTATCGGCCATGGTCGCTTCGGCGGTGATGCGGGCTGCACGCATCGTACCCTCCGTTTGTGCGAACCACAGAGACGGATCGTTATGATAGAATGGGGGCATCTTGGGGACGCGGTAATTCTCCACATGATTTGAGTTACTGCCTCCCCCAGGTGCCGGCCCACTGCCTCCACTGGGTATCGGCCCAGAGCCACCGGTAGACATCTTGAACCAATTTCAACCAAACGAGAGAGAAAAGAGCAACAACTTTAACCTCTGCGAAAACCACGCTCCCGCGTATATAAACACGCGCGAACAAAGACGACGAGCTGGTCTGAAGGACACACACTCGTCAAACAGCCTCAGGTGAAAAGGAATGCGAGAGAAAGAGAAAAAAAAAATAAACACTATGATTCTTGGGTGCGTTACAATAACAAGGTCACACACCAAGCTACGAATTTGCCCTCAAGCCTGAGCTGTTTGAAATATAGATCGCGATCCGTGGGAAACGCCAACACGCAAAAACGCGAATAGAAAAAAAACCTGAGCTCGTGCAATTCAAAAACAGAACTTTGCAATGCAGAACGCGAGACTCTAACCGTTAGCACCGCGAATAACGCCGAACCCTAATGTGTATGAAACGCAAAAATGAACTTTCAAACTACACACGAGAATCGCGTCACGCGATCTAATACAACGGTCGCCGATCTAACACGCGTAAAAAATGGCGGGCAACACAATATCACGCACGCAGCAATGTGATATACCGTCTTGAACGTGCGAAGCAATATGGCGGACCGATTCGAACGCGCAAAATGGCACCCGCGCGTAACGAAATCACGGACGCAAGTAACGCTAACGCAAATGTTACATACAAATCGTTTCTATACACGTGCGCGAGCACATCACGCACAAAACGCGTTTCACTAACACAGTCGCACACTTGGGCACGAGAGGGACACGACCACTGGGAGATTCCCACGTGTCTTCCGACACCACGCCGTCGTCGCTGGTCTGCCTCCTTGAATCACCAGGAATCCCTCGTTGACGACGAGGAACGGCTGCAGCGAAGGAAGGCGCCGGTGTCGGTGGCTTCACGCAAAATCCAGTAGATCGTCACCCAACGTCTCGCTCCCACGAAGAAGGATGCCAAGATGGCGGATCCAGACCATGTACACGGGAAGACGATGACGACTTGCCGTTACGACAAAATGTCGGCCTCGGATCTCCTCTGATTCAGCACGAGTGCATGTAGCACTCTCTTCTTGGCTCGGATGCTTATTGCCCCGCTTCCGAGTCGCTCACAGCAGATGAGCCACGTGTTGACCCATGGATTTGCACGTGGTGTGCAAACTGCGCAGCACACTTTCTCACCCTGAACAGCGAATATGCAGGAATCCTGCTTCTTCGTCCCGATGAATAGATCACGTCGGGGTCACCAATTATAGGTCGAAGTCCCCAGAAATGTAGTAGACTTCTAGCTATCGGCGCCTACTCGCCGCCTCGACCCAGTGTCGAGGTTACGTTCGACAATCCGCGGGACGAAGGTAATCGTAGAGAGAGAAAACTCGCTGCTTGTCGGACAACCGTCCAGCTCGGGTGTTGCAGCTCAAGGGAGTAGAGCGGGAGCTCGGCGTTGCCAACGGCTTCCGCCGATCCCCACTCTCGTAGCATGGGAGTGGGGGAACAGAGCCCCTACAGTACTGTTTCTTTACTCTACAAGTACATATAGATGGCGTTGCAGAGCCGGAGCTCTATCTGCCCAACAGGAGGACTGTCAATGTTGAATCTATGACGTAAGAGGTGAAATAATCTGGAATAGTCATAGCAAAACTGAAGTGTTAGGCTGATACATATGTATGCCACAGTGAAAGCGAAACGAAGTCAATGTATGCATACGATTGTAGGTTGGTTAGGTCATGGTTGGGTCAGCGGTTTCCAACATGGACGGCGCGGACTGTTACCAGGAGAGGCGCAAAAATTTCTGAATAAAAAATTAATTCTCATACCTTTAATATAAAACATCATATCTTTAATATAAAAAATTTACAATAATGTTTTCAATAAATGTTAATAATATGTCCTCCTCTTATCATCTGTCCTCCACCTCTTCTTCTCTTTCCTGCTCCACCTCCTCTTCTCATCTGTCTTCCACCTCCTCTCCCCCTTCCCTGTCGGCCCCTCTGCCCATACAAAAGTCTTTTGTATTTTTTATTAAGCTGTTGCAGCTGGAACACAAAAAATGAAAATTATATAATTTTTTATTTACTATTCTTTTTTTTTTTTTATTTGATGTCGGGCCATTGTATACGTACCTTTAATATTTGTAGCTGTCTGATCTCCATAGGAGACCTGCTACTGTTGCTGTTCCTACTTATTATTGATTGATTATGATTGTTTGTTGGTGATCCCAACACGGCTCTTGTCGACCGCGATCGCCGTTGAGACCGCGGTGTCGATCGGGACGATCGGGACCGTGACGATGGTCGTCGGTGCGACCACGATCGGGACCGTGACGATGGTCGTCGGTGCGACCACGATCGCCGATGAGACCGCGGCGTCGATCGGGACGATCGGGACCGTGACGACGGCCGTCGGTGCGACCGCGATCGCCGATGAGACCGCGGCGTCGATCGGGACGATCGGGACCGTGACGACGGCCGTCGGTGCGACCGCGATCGGCGATGGGACCGCGGTGTCGATCGGGACGATCGTGACCGTGACGATGGTCGTCGGTGCGACCGCGATCGCCGATGAGACCGCGGTGTCGATCGGGACGATCGGGACCGTGGCGACGGCCATAGGTGGGACCGTGGCGACCATAGGTGCGATCACGATCGCCGATTATTACAATCATAATAATGCCAATTGGATACTGACGAGCGTCCATGCGACCGCGAGCGTCTAATCTTCATGGATGCTAGATTTTCCGCTAATTTCGTAGATGTCGACATCTGAAAACAATTGTACAAATTATTATAATAATATCATAGTAATCTTGATAAAAAAACATCATGGTACTTACCACGCTTCCTCTGCAATGTACAATAATTATCTGACGATCGAGTTCTCCCGCCGCGAGCAGAGATATTGGTGCAAGACTTCACGCGTATGCGCGTATGCGCGTATGTACTTATGTACTTTGTTTGGCCGCGCATGGCGGGATAATTAATATTATTTGAGAGGACTAATATTATTTATATAATTAATTGAGTAATATTTATATATAATTAATATTATTTGAGAGGATTAATATTATTTATATAAAAAAACAAAAACTGTGATTGTAAGAAATGAAAAACACGAAAAAAATCTAGAAAATGCAGATTTCATATATATAAATATAAAAGATACTATCACAAATTTAATTTAGCAATGAGATATTACCGTAAGTATTATGCTAAATTTTTTTCAAATTCCTGAGAGTGGTGCGTCATAGTAAAAAAATAAAAACCACATTTTTCGGCGTTTTTCCTAAGTTGTACTTATATCTTGCAGACTTTAAAACTTGCGTAGTACAAAAGATGAAACGATATTGTTTTATCTCTTTCTGCCAAGTGAAAAGGTTATTGTCATACATATGACAAAGGATATTATAAGATCGAGGTTTATGCATATTTCGAATATATCTGTCCTTCTTACAATCTCTTTTGTTCTGCCACCCACCCCCCAACATCTATAACAAATGCAATACAACGCTAGCTGATTTGTCATCACTGCTACGGTGAAAACGCATAGTTTACTTTTTTTTTACGGGATTTCAATTTAATAGTTCGCGAATAGTTTGCGATTTGTGATAAGTGTGTGTTTGATGGTACGTTTGCATCCGTGGCGATGGAGATAGAAATTGAAAATTTAATCTAAGGACTCCCTGTCGTTTTTCCCGCATCAACCGATTTAGATGAAACCTCGCGTGCTTAGGTGAAAAAAAATGTGTATAGAATAGTATAGATATTCAGTGTAGCCATTTTCTGATTTAAACATTAATAAAATGGGTCATTCCATGCCAAATAGATCACTCATCGCCGATTTTGTCCTAAATGAAATATGTTGTAGCCCATGTGAAATTAAGGGGGAGGGTGTGGGTTAAGTCATCATTTTGCCGGTTTGAAATTCTTTAGAAATGGCAGGCTCTATAAAATTTAAATTTTTGCCTATTTTTGCGAAAACGGGCCTCACAAATTTTTATCTCAGGAACTGTTTGTCCGATTGAGCTACATTTTTTTTTTAATTTAAGGATTGGGCTATAATGTTGAAAAATTTAAACAAAATCACTTTTTACGTTTCTTTCGAAGAGGGCCACTTTTTTGTAATCATTACAATTATTATTAATATATTTTGATTATTATTTTTTACGTGCATACATTTTAAAAATACAGCGAATTTCACGGTAAGTCAAGGTACCGTGGCCGAGGCAAGTACCTCAGACAAAGTACTTTCATTTGTTAGTGAAAATGATTCTCCGAGAGTCGATGAAGATAACTTGGAATACGCAGAACAAACTGTCAGAGAGCTGCTAGAAGTAGCAGATTTCAATTTAGACGAAAACCAGCTGACAGACTTCATCGAGGAGAAAAATGGAGACTTTGGAGACCAGGTAAATGAAGAAGAAGATAGTACAGATGAAGAAGAAGATAGTACAGATGAAGAAGAAGATAGTACAGATGAAGAAGAAGATAGTACAGATGAAGAAGAAGATAGTACAGATGAAGAAGAAGATAGTACAGATGAAGAAGAAAATAGTACAGATGAAGAAAACGTGGAATACGTAGAAGGACAAACTGTCGGAGAGCTGCTAGAGGAATCCGATGCAGACGACGAAGACCAGCTGACAGACATCATCGAGGAGATAAATGAAGACTTTGAAAACCAGGTAAATGAAGAAGAAGATAGTACAGATGAAGAAAACGTGGAATACGTAGAAGGACAAACTGTCGGAGAGCTGCTAGAAGGATCCGATGCAGACGACGAAGTCCAGCCGACAGACATCATCGAACCACAACCGGGGAATAAAACAATTTGTAAGGGAATAGACTTCACCGATTTTGAGTATATTTTCAACAAGATAAAGAAAATTGGAGTACATTCGAAAATAGGTTGTGGTATCCAACATTTCGAAATAGTTGGATATAATCGGAGAGGTTTAGAGAAAACCTATAAGGTGCAATGTCAGATGTGCATGTTCAAAACAAGCATACGATGTCTTCCAAAAAATGACAACTTTATGAACATAAACCACAGCGCAGTTGTCGCAACAATACTCACAGGAGGCGGATATAATCAATTAGAAGACATTCTGTCTATCTTGAACGTGGAGTGCATGTCTTACAAATTGTACATGAAATGTGAAGACGTAATAAACGATGCCTTCGGAAAGGCTGCTGAACGAGAGATGGAAGCTGCTGCAAAAGAAGAAAGAGATTTAGCCATTGCAAGAGGCGACGTTCATCCTGAATGGAATCTACCGATGATTGCAGTAGTCGCAGATGGTACCTGGATGAAAAGATCGTACCGTGGCGGAGCCTATAACTCCTCTTCCGGAGCAGTAGCCATCGTTGGAAATAAGACAAAGAAGGTCCTGTACGCCTGTGTGAAAAACAAGTTTTGCATAAAATGCAAAACAGCGGCTAAGAAGAACGAAGAGCCACGCGCCCATCGTTGTTTCAAGAACTGGAGTTATGAACAGAGTTCGACATCAATGGAAAGCACTGCTATCCTGGAAGGATTTCAATGCAGCGTACAAATGCACGGCCTAATATATTCGATCTTAATTGCCGATGGCGATAGCAGTGTGTACAAAAAAATACTGGACAATAATCCGTATGCAGAGTTTCTGGTGTATGTGCTTAAAATTGAATGCGTGAACCATTTGCTACGCAATTTTAGCAAGAGAATCGACGAAATAGCTGCAAAAGGCCCCTTTAAGGAACTGAGAGCTATCGTGAAGAAAAATGCCTACCGTCTGCGCACCGGAATACTGGCAGCCGCAAAAAAAAGATTCGAAGAAGATCTGAGCAGACCTGATCAAGTCAGAAAATTGATAGGCGACTTGAAGAACGTGCCAAGTCACGTGTTCGGGGAACACAAAAAGTGTAGGCAGTTGGGATACTTTTGTAATAAATTTGATGACCCCGAAGAAATTAATTATGTCCCGCTATTGAAAGAAGCGGGCATATATCAAAGAATCGAAGATTTAATACAGCTGCTAATTGGTCATGCCGGAAGTCTGCTCCATAGGTACAACAACAACATTGTAGAATCTTTAAACAGCCTAATAGCCAAATTAAACGGTGGGAAACGGATAAACAATGGACGAAAAGGCTCATATCAAGCAAGAGTCAATGCTGCTGTCGTCCAATTCAATTCAAAGGAAGTGGTTAGTCGATTGTGCGCTGCAATGGATAAAGAACCAACAGCCATCGTGAAAAAGCTTGAACAGAAACGGAAACATAAAGCGGAAATGACGAAGAAGTATAAAAAAGAAGCAAAAGCAGCGTCCTACCGACCAGAAGCACAGGGATGCGATAAGGACTATGGCCCCAATGCTCAGAAACCGGACATGGATGAAGCAGAGTATAATTTAAAGTTGGCGGAACACGTGGAATTACTCTACAATCAGCAAACGAATAGAGAAAAGATCCAAGCTGAAACTCATCATCAAGCCAGCAGCGAGAAATGGCTAGCATACCAAAAGAAATTATTATTGGCTTCTAATTTCGGCAAAGTATGCAAATTTCGAAGGAATACACTACGTTCAAGTGCTGTAGGAAGGATTATGTATCCAAAAGTACCGCGTATAGCATCCGTGGTATACGGAAAAGTAAACGAGATAAACGCCCTGAAGCAATTAAGAAAGGAATTAAAAGTCAAAATTAAAACGTGTGGGCTCTTTATTGATTCCGTCATACCTTATTTAGGTGCTACACCAGATGGATTGATACATGACGATACCATCGTCGAAGTCAAATGTCCGTACTCGGCGAGGAATATGACTCCCGACGAAGCAATAGAGAAGCTTCCTAGGATAAAAAACATTTTCTGGGATGATGGACTGAATAAAAAACATGAGTATTATTATCAAGTGCAAGGACAGTTGCACATCACAAACAGGCAGTTAGCATATTTCTGTATGTGGACACCCAAAGGAATGAAGTTTGTCAAAGTCCCAAGAGACGACACATTCTGGAAAACAGAAATGGAAGACAAATTGATGAAGTTCTACGAGGATTGTATGCTACCAGAAATAATAGATAGTAGATATAATAGGACTATGCCACTCAGAGATTAAATAACAAAAGGTTGTGCTAGAGAGAGAGAGCAAGGTACATCCAATGATAGCTATAAGGCCCATAGCGACTGCACCGGCGCGGCGAGTGCAACACAGCGCATATGAAGAGCTGTTCAGCGCACATGAAGAGCTGCCTTTTTTTGCCTATCACGATTGCACCGGCGAGTGCAACACAGCGCATATGAAGAGCTGTTCAGCGCACATGAAGAGCTGCCTTTTTTTGCCTATCACGATTGCACCGGCGAGTGCAACACAGCGCATATGAAGAGCTGTTCAGCGCACATGAAGAGCTGCCTTTTTTGACCTATCACGATTGCACCGGCGAGTGCAACACAGCGCATATGAAGAGCTGTTTTATGGCCTAATGCGACTGCACCGGCGAGCGCAAGATCGTCTACATAAGACGGGACTCTTTACACTCTCCTAATAATATTTTTAATTGCAGCTATAATCTTTCATGGATTCTTCAGGAAATGTAGGTATTAGTTTCAACATTCAATTGGTATAAACTCAAAAAGTAATTTTTACTAAACTCGTCCATTATTTTCTTTTAGATCAAACCAGGGTGTACAGGATGACTGAAGTATAGTCTATCGACAGTTCCGGTCACAGCCCCCCATCAACGTGGAGAGGACAGTAAGTGTAGGGTGAGTTTTAGTGAGGTATACCCCGTGAAATCCTGTGTATTGCACTTTCCGCATAGATCTCACCTTTGGGCCTTGCACGAGCTCCTCGATGTTTTCGGGGTCTCAGCCGGGGAGAGTCCCACACACCCCGGGGTTGCGATGATCCCGGGGCACGTCATAAAGATTCAACACCCTATACTCAAAACAATAAAAAAAAAAAAGGTGTACAGGATGAGCAACAAGTCTTCGCCGTTCGTACGATCGTACGATGACGTGCTTGCAGAACTGTATAAATCCGTTTGTATACTTCAATGACTTGAAGAGATAGAAATGCTATCTCTGTTTTTAACTACAGATTCATGAAATACTCATATGTAAATTACAATAATAATAATATTATTATTGTGGGGGATCTATATATGAGAGAGAGGAGGACAAAGGAAGGAGAGCGTTTCGTCCTAGGCCCGTTAGAGGACTCATCAGTAAGGCTATCTAGCGGGCCCTGCCTTAGACGGTTGGGATGTCGGAAGGCGGTTGAGGACTGTATATATACAAATCATTGAGGAACCGAGTACTTGCGGGAAAGGTCTTTCGACTCCTGTCCCTCTTGTGGCGTATGTAGGAAGTTGCCGCTACATTACCCCCCTGCCAGTGTATAACGATAATCTTGACGAGTTCCCTTTGTCAGAATCCGAGGAGGACGATGGGATTGCTTGCAGGTCGTTGCCCACTCGATTGATGCGTGTCGAGTTTTTTTGAGAAGCGCGCGTTTTTTTTAGCTCGAACTGTAAACACTGATCATGGCGAGCTAGTGAGTCGCGCTCGTGCCTATCGAGCCGTAGATGCTGCTGTCCTAGCATGGCCGCTCGAAGAGGACGTGGATTCGGTCGCTGATCCTCCGTGAGTCCGTCGTGATCTGCTGACGTCGGTCGTCTGCGACAGATCGACGGGTCGCCACACTAGGAGAGGGATTAAGGTAAACGGCCGTATTATGAGACAGATGCTAGAGACAAACTTGATATTTTCAATGATTTTAAATAATTAAAAACATAAAATGCTGCGAATTTGTGCGTTATTCAATTCTTTGGTGTTTTCTGAAGTATAAATAATTTTTATAATATAATTATAACGTTAAAAAATAATTATATGACTGAAAAATAGGAGTAATGTACACGTACGTATTATGAGACAGCTTGGACACACTATGTCCCTAGTGTCTCATACCGTATGTCCCTATTTATGGAACAGATAAAAAAATCTAAAAACCACTCTTTTTTCATATTTTAGTTTATTATTCGTTTTTTTTTAATGAATAATATAACATTGTACATAAAATATTAAATAAACTGTAAGATAAAGTAATAAATTAAACATCAATAAAACATAAATAAAAATTAAAATAAATTATTGATTTTCGTAACTTAAACATTTAATCTATTTTGTTTCTTCTTTGATTATTTTTTGTATTTCTTTTATTTTTTCCTGTAATTTTTTTCTTTCGTTAGATAATTTCAGTTTCTCCTCTTGGAGTTTCTTTTTTTTAGAAATCTTTTCTTCTTTAATTTTTTGTTGCTTTTCTTTCTCAAGTTGCTGTTGCCACCAGGCATCTGACGTTCCAGCTGATGGTAGCTTAGATTTGCTACAAGATTCTATTTTAATCCTTTTCTTTTTTGACAAATATTGTGATGGGAAGGTAAATGCATTTGCAAAATTGTCATTCAGATTGTTACTATTGTCTATTGTCGAAAAATGTTGTAAGTATTGGCACTTGTATCATAATCCATATTTTTCTAAGCTCATTTGACTTACTTACCTTGATTATATATCAGCTCAGTATTCTCCTGGTCTACATTGATCTTATCCGTTGATTGACTAGTTAAAGATTTGCTCTTTTCAGGTGATAAGTTAATGTCATTCATTGGTATATCACATATGATTGCACCATCCAGTGTAGTATCATTTAATAGAGTCTCATCTACAAATTGTAATTTAACATTTTCTTGTACATGTACCCTTTCTGGTACATGTATTATCTCTAACACTGGTTCGTTGTTTACAACGGATGTTTCTGGTATGATATGTTGTGGATCATTGTCAAAAAGTATATTCTCTACAGGTAAAATTGAATTGTCCTCCTTATTTTCATTAGCAGTGTCTTGACTCACTATTTTAATTCTAAAATCAATTAAATTTTCCACACTCCTGATGGTAGGTTTCGTTCTTAAATTATGATCTAAAGGTATAAATAAAGGTATAAAATCATGCATTATACATAAGAAAAAATGGGATTAAAAGCAAATAAATTATTTGTAAATATAAAATCATATTTGAAGAAGACTTGTAATTTCTGATTTTGAAATCTTCATAAGTATTTATACCAAAAGATGTTCCTCCAATTTGAAGCCAATATTCAAAAAGTCCTTTCTTCTCAATATTGCCTGTCCACTGTCCATTTGAATTTTTAAATTCTAATAATTGTTCAGGAGATATATTTTTCTCAAATGTTTGCAAATGCTGGTTTTTATCTTCCATCACATTATTTGATGTTACTTGATGCTCTTTTACATTTCCTTCTGCATGAGTAGAAATACTTCTTTTTGGTTTGTTTAAAATGTCATAATCAACAGCATTAGGATTAAACGGCACTAATCCAGATGCTTTGAATCCACTTTGTATAATGTCTTTTTCATCTTTTAAACTATCTAGTGCCATTTTTAACACAAGTGGAAAGTCTCCTTTTTTAATTTGTATCCTATTATTTTGCACTTTCCATTTTGGTACTGTTCGTTGCCATGCTTGCTTAAAAGGGTGGAAAAAAGCTATGTCCAGAGGTTGTAGTATATGAGTGGAATTTGGATACAGTCCTATAAGTTCAATTTTCCTGTCTCGGCAGAAGGATACTACTGGTATAGTTATGTGTGACGTGTGATTATCCAAGTATAGTATTACCGGGAACTGTATATTTTCTTGTACCAGCCATGGATGAAAAACATTTGTTACGTATTCGTAAAATGTTTCAGTGGTCATCCATCCACTCTCTGATATTCCAATACCCCAGCCCTTTGGAGTATTTTCTATAATATCCTTTGGTACTTTTGCAATATATGGAAACATTATCATAGGCGGGGCACGAGTACCTGCTGCACTATACATGAAAAGGACAGTCAGATTTTCTTTCCCTGTATCTGTAATTTTATACGTTGAGCGACACCCTTTTTTAGTTAAAACTTTGTCTGAGTCAGGACATAGTGCTATACTTGTTTCGTCACAGTTGAATATTCGGTTTGGAGGAATATCTAGCAAATTTTTAGTATTTAAATACATTTCCTGCTCATTAAACCAGTCTGTTAAATTTTGACTTGTTACAGCAGCTCTGCTTAAACTTAGGTGCTGTACAGATCTAATTGTTAAATTCTGATGGCGTTTCCTAAATCCTTCATACCAGTGACGGCCTGGACGGTTTTCAATAAATGGAGTTTCTTTTTTCAATGATTGTATATACTTTTGAACACAATCTAAAAGCTCTGTTTTATTAACAGGATATCCTCTTTCGGCTCGATATAATATCCAATTAACAATTTCAAGTTCTTCAGTTTCCGTGAGAACAGTTGCTGGTCCAGTTTTCATTTTGACAACCTCTGGATTATTTTTCCTCCTAGCTAAGGTTGCTACGGGAACTCCGTATGCACTAGCAGCTTTCCTGAGGGAAATTCCTGTGTCTAATGCTTTGATAGCATTCTTTATACTCTCAGGAGTATAATTTAATCTCTTATTTTTTTTCTTCATATTTGCCTTACTGACTAATACCGAAGACTTTCTATTTATGTTACAATTAGTATTGACACTTTTTTTCTTGAGATTTTTTGTGCCTGCCATACTTAATACTAAACTTAATACTATACTAGACTAAAAATCTGTAAGAAAACAACTTATTCTAATAAATAAATGTAAATTTCAATTTGCATTAAAAATACTTTATTATATATTATAGGTTAAAATTAAAATTTTATAGGTTAGTTTTATAATTTTCAACCCAAAACTTCAATAGACTTACTTACACGTATGTTAGATAGAAATAGAAGTTGAATTAGATGATACTATGAGAAAAACAGTAAAAAAACTTAGATTTAAGAACTATTTTCATATAAATAATAGAAGTAAACAAACTCCAAGTTGCTGTCTCATAAATTGGTGCCAGGCTAGAATCAACAGGTCCATGAAACATGGAACAAGCAAATTATTGTACCATAAATACGGACTTCTAAAAGGGTAGTGTACATAATATAAGACAGCTTTATAATTAATAAAATTGCGCCAGAATCCTAATCGTATTTATTTAATTACAATCTACGACTTTTCAGCTTTCGATTAAGCTATTTAACATCTTTTAAACTCATTGAAATTTGTAAATATGCTTAAAACAAAAAGCTAAGTGTATTCGTATTTCAGCTCAGAGTAAGCTAAGTAATTTTATGCAGACTTGGAGAGGACAGTTCAACTTCATTTTTTCATATTAAATACATTAAATCAACATTAATATTTGTACACATAGAAATTTGAAGGGTCATATTTTTATATAAATATAATTTTATTTAAATTGTGACATGCATGTATTTATAATATATTCCCCTTTCATTTTTGTTTTTAATGTTTCATAAAAAGGGACATTGTTTCATAATACGGCCGTTTACCTTACGTATTCTCGGCCAGTTTGCAGTAGAATCTCCATCCTCCTTGATGTTGTTGTTGGGCTCCTGGTTGTTGTCGTCAATTTTTCCTCCGGTCGGTCTCCGTCTTGCGTTTCTATTCTGCGTCGGGGTCACCAATGTGGGGGATCTATATATGAGAGAGAGGAGGAAAAAGGAAGGAGAGCGTTTCGTCCTAGGCCCGCTAGAGGACTCATCAGTAAGGCTATCTAGCGGGCCCTGCCTTAGACGGTTGGGATGTCGGAAGGCGGTTGAGGACTGTATATATACAAATCATTGAGGAACCGAGTTCTTGCGGGAAAGGTCTTTCGACTCCTGTCCCTCTTGTGGCGTATGTAGGAAGTTGCCGCTACATTATTATAATTTTTTTTCTTTTTTTTCACCTCAGCCAGTTCTATATCTGTTTGTTTTAGACGTGTCGAGGTTGGCAGTGGAAAGTGGTTACTTGAATATAGTGTGCAACGCGTTATCGCAGGTATTGTCAAGGCTGCCAGGAGATAGTAGAACACAGATTCACTTCTTCAGCATATCTGACAACGTGTCCCAGCATCAGAAAATGATTATACTTGATATAGATAGTAAAAAGACAAAACATACGCAATGCATTTAATAGTGTACTCATTTTCAATTTAACAACAAGGAATCTTTTTTGTAGATGTTTTTTTGCCGTGTCCAGATAATCTAATAGTCAATTTAAAGGAACGAAAGGAATTAGTCAGGGACTTGTTGACTCAGTTACCCACCAAATTCCAAGGACCGCACGATACTAACAGTGCTTTGGGCGCTGCACTGCAAGCTGCGTATAAACTTATGGTAATTTCTATTTCTTGACAAATTATTTTTTAATATCTTCGTAAATTTCACGAATTTTGAAATAAATTTTTAGGAGAGTGTAGTCTAAATGTAGTCCATAGTCTGGACTGTTATAAGCCAGAGAGTACCCTAATAGCAAAGCGAGCAAGGACGTACCACATTTGAACCCAGCTACGGACTTCTACAAGAGATTAGCACTGGACTGCAGAGGACAGCAGATTGCAGTCGATCTATTCCCACTAAATAGCCAATATGTATTGTGATTTAGCCACACTTTGTATGCAATTTAAACATTCTATTCACACGTTACTCTTAATTAAACTCCGGATTTTTATGTGTTAGATATTAAAAACAAATACTCGTTAGATCACCGAAGTTAAACAACGTGGAACGTGACCGGCACTAGGATGGGTGACCGTCTGGTCAAAAACCGGAAAGTGACCCACCCGGGGTGTTTTTCACGTGTTGTTGGCAAAAGGTGGTTCGGAACCCACCATAAACAGTAGGTCCCGCTGAAAAGGCGATGGTGAGAGTGGAAAAAGGAGAGGATTGGTAAATGAATTTGAAACCCTGAGAGGACCAAATATCATGTCCATACCATACCATATTAAAAACAAATATATTTGTTTTATTTAGTTTTGTCATAATTGTATAAAGATCCGCAGTCGGGTACGTGTATGATTAATTATTATGTAAAGAGATCTTCTAGTTGCACAACAATTTTATTATTCTTTCCGGTATCTTTTTTATGTTCCAGCTGGTATGTGTAAATTCTCCGGTGGTTGCATATAGTAAGTTCGAGGATCGAAACCGCAGAACGCAGAAACTCTCGACAGAATACTCGGACGTTATCTCACTAGAAAAATCGGTTTCGAAGCGGTGATGAGAATACAATGCACGCGGGGCTTCAGTATTCACACTTTCCACGGATCTCCATAGTTTGCCTAATGTCAATCCGAACGCCGGTTTTGGAATGCAGATCTCCATCGAGGAGAATCTCTCGGACGTCCAGAACGTGTGTTTCCAATGTTTACATGCAGCTTTGCTTTACACGTCGAGTACAGGTATTTACAAATTCTAGAATTTATGAGTTTGACCACGGTATGAATAATGATTCGGATCTGTTCCAGGCGAGAGAAAAATCAGGGTACACACGCTGAGTTCGCCAGTCGCTAATATAGTTTATCAGACATTCTCCATTCCGCTAATCAACAATGCATAGTAGGCCTATTTTTGAAAATAAGTAAGATCGTTTCTCCAGAACGAAAAGTAATCCATTAGTCTCTCTCGACTCACATTTATAATGTATTTGGTACACTTTCGAGAGTTAACAGTTAACTGGGATTGTTATGAATATTTTCGCAGTTGTGGACAGGTCTCAACAGTCCTCCATTATCCAACGCGAGGGACGCTTTGATAAACGTGGGCATAGACGTGGTGTCAGCTTACAAGTTGTCTCAGTCAACGATGACTGGCGGTCTAATGGTTCCAGGAAGCTTGAAACTACTACCTCTTCATATTATTTCTCTGCTCAAATGTGTAAGTGTTCCTTAACACGCGATAATGATGAGATGTTACCGATTCAACACCGATTCAATTGATTTTCTGTTTTGTAGATTGCCTTCAGGTCGAGAATAAGTACGCGACTTGACGACCGTGTGTTCGCAATGTGCCAGTTGAAAACTCTACCCAACTCTACCGTTGTTCCAACTGATCCAGATGATCTATCCGGATCTGTATGCGGTGCACGCGCTCGAGGATCGAAACGCGAAAGACGTTGATGGTAAACGTTGCCCGCAACCAGGCCTGGCCAGCAATCCAGCTGCATCTCTCTGCTGAAAACATATATGTACTCAAGAGAGCTTCATAAAATGAAGCAGTTTGCTCCAGTTTGCTCTTCCCACCATACGTGTGTGTGCGTGCGTCCTAAATACGTGCGATGCGTGCGCAATCTACTTCCTTCTTCTTGCGAGCATGTGCTCTCTCATGTGCCGCGTGCTCAATGCTGCAATAAATGGATATGCACTTGATATGCACTCCATACCACGGAATCCTGATTATTTTACATAAAATGCTTGTCTCGGCACGAGAAAAATCTTCGAATTTACGAAACACTATTACCACGAGAAACTTCCGTCATGCCGTAGAAAAATTCGATTGCAAACTGAATCTGTAGAGATGTAGAAAAGTATTTACAGAAAAAAAGAGACAGAAATCTTTATAATATTCATTTTACCTAATTTGACAAACCTTAATTGTTATAATAATCATTGTGATAGAAAAATAATAATAATAAAATTAAATTCAATTTAAATGCTTCACAACACACTTTTCTTAAAACAATATATATAACATTCAGGAATATGCGTATATACGTATCAAGAATTATTCTAAACAAATGATTTTATTTACATATCTGATTACTTTCCAAATGTAAAAAAATTGAGGAAAATAAATATGTTTTTTCATACAATTACAAATCAGTTTTATTAAAGATAATATGAAAATGACAGGATAATGCATTGTATTATACAAAACTTATTATAATATAATATAATAAGTATTATATTACTGCTTATTTTTATCTTATTACTTTTCTTTATAATATAATATAATACAATATCCCAGTAAACAAAATGCTCGATTTTGCGACCTGCCCTGTAGAACGGCATTCGGCACATTAGTGGGACTGTGCTGCCCTCTTACGAAGGCAGAATTCAGGACCGAGCTGGACCGAGCTGAATAGAATATGGAAATAGCAAGCAACTCCATCTCGTGTTCATTAGGCAGTTGCGTGTTTATCGGTGTTACCAAATTTTTTTGCACAGAGGTTGGCAACACTGATAAATACCCAGAAACTGGGGGTACAGGTCCACCTCTTACGTCATGGCAGAGAGTATATGAGAGTGCTCACGCCCGGGTTTTGGCCGTGCCGCTTTTGTCTCCACATCATGTTTAGCCTGGAACAGCTCCTACATCATCTTTAGCATGGAACAGAACCTACATCATCGTTAGCAAGAAACAGAACCCACTTTACTGTTAGCACCGACGAGATACTGTTAAAGACTGCCAGCCTTACGGGAGTTGGCGGGACTCGAATTTTTCGGTGTTCTCTTACGCCCTCTAGGATATATTCTGACTGGAGTGAGAAACAGGAGGCCAACGACGGCATTTCGTCGGTGCAGAAGACACACTGTATTGGTATCGTGTTAGCAACGCGCCCGCGCGCTACACTCGCCAGCGTACCTTTACTATATCCGTGTGCGCTGCTTGTGCGAGCCACAATCTATTTTTAGAACTTGCCATGTTGCCATGCTTTACGGCTTACGGAAACGAAACTGAAATTCGACTGTCGAGCCGTCGAGCGTATGAATCGCAATCTGGAGCTAGCCTTCGGGTCCCCGTGCAGCGAGGATTTTTTTTTTATTTTTATTTTTCATTACTTTTTTAATTACATTTTTTAACCTTCCAAAAAATTAAAAATGTTAAAACTATGTTCAAAATATGTATTCATTTTAAATAGAAACGTTTTGTTACTGTCATAATTGCATTAATAAAAATTGGTATATGATCGAGAACAGGTTGATGGTATTTATTTGGACTGATTGGAGAATACGAAAATGCAGGAAGTATTGTTTAGTTTATGAAACAATTTGTAGATTTATTAGTTGTCAAACAAATAATAAAATAAATTGTATAATATATATAAATTGATTTTATACTAGCATACACAAGTTTATTTGATCTTCTGTCTTCCTATAATAAAAAAACACAGTCATAACTATAATTATAATAGAATTTCATAAAATATTGAGGTTATTGCAAACTCATCTTTTTTCGCGATGATGCTCTAATTTTATTGCTTCTCTCGAATGTCCATTTCCTTCCGAGACAGTGCGTTTCTAAGTGTAAATAAAAAATGTTGATATAAAATGTATCATAATTAAACTACAATTATTCTAATAACGTAGAATGTAGTACATATTAAGTTTTAATTACCAGGATTTTCTTCTTCGACGTTAAGCACCCTTTACTGCTTCTCGTAATTTACGTATATGGACATTAGGGTGGACCTTATTTTTCGACCATGAAATTTTTTTGTCCCGTAAACCAGAATTGTAACAAATGTTGAGAAAATGATCTGGAAAAATTTTGGGGCCGATTGGATCATGGGAAAATGAGGCGCAGCAAATTTGAAAATTTTGAATTTTTTAAATCTTTACATAAATAGACGTTATGATATATCGTTGAATTTGTCTTTTTTCTCTTTAAGAATCCGTATGTAGCATAAACAGTTGTTGATAGAAAAAACATCCGTGACTTTGAAAACTTGAAATAATTACTTTGAAAAAAAAATTTTTCTCTGATACTATATCCACCTCCTTATATACTACAACTTTTGTTTGAAGAGTTTTTTTATATATACATAACTGACAGAGATATTAAGGGGCGTAATTTGCATTATTGGGAAGCATACAACTGCGCATATAGCTATTTTCATAGCTACATGCTGCCGAATAATGAAAATTACGCCTCGTAATCGAAAAAATAGGACTTTTGAGGCAGATAGCGCCCTAGATCGATGTTTTATCTAGCGTTTTTGACTAGTGAAAAACCCCGTGTTTGTATTATCGAGAAATGAGTAAATGAATATCTTGCAATCCTGGAAGTCTCTCTACTACCTTAACTAAATTCATTAATACGCTCCAATCTACAAAAGAAAAACAGTTAAAATATCGGAAAAAGAAGTTATTATGAATAATAAGTAGACTGACTGAAACATAGACTGAAGGTGGTCAATGATACCGCTGAACGGGGCGTTAAACTAATGGAGGATCATATTAAAATTTTATATAGAAACAAAGTGGAGAAATAATATATACTATACAAACTGTGATGGAATATCGACAGCAGTATCCTGACGCCACAAAACAGATTTGTCAAAGGATTTTTAAATATTTTTTAATATAGAGAGAGAAACACCTGATCAATCGCTACATGCGATTAATTGCATTTTTAAGAGGCATTGAAGACAGCTTATTAACTGAGAGTTATTAAAGTTTTCATTTTCCTCAGAGTCAGTAAGTTCTTTATTTTTCTCGGAGTCATTAAGTTTTTCATTTTTCTTGGAGTTATTCAATTTTTCATTTTCCTCAGTGTCGTCAAGTTTTTTCATATAGACCAGTCGGCAGGTCGAAAAAAGGCGTCTACCTGGAAAGTATTCCGAACTTAATGAAATTTTGACACGTCATTTAGGGGTACTCTGGGGAGTCGAATCTCAGTTTTCGACCTCGAGGACCCTGTGCTAACTTGGGGAGGGGGAAAAGCCACTACTTTTATTACCTTGTTTTGGTTTTTCGCCTATCGGGCTCGAGTCGGGTACGCGATACATCAGACACATCGGGAAGCTTATGACTAGACTGCGGATTTTATGCATGTATGACAAAAATGTACACGTTCAATTTAAAGCAGTGGACATGTTAAAAATATTTAAGGACATCAACGTATTAGTTTCAGCTTAATAGGATAATTAAAAGAAGAATACAATTTATATTTGGCTCATGTGCCGTGCAATCAATGCAAACATTTTTTATTTTGCATAAAGATCCGCAGTGTACTCATGACTCACCTTTGTCGGGCGGCTTCTAAAACAATAGAACAAGATCGCGCGAACGAGTTATCGCGATACCCGAGAATCAACTGTGCGTTCTTATGAAATAGATAATAATAATAATGGTACGTATTTCTTTCATAACTTGTACATAATGTGATTTTTATATAAGTACATTAGGTATATTCGGCAGACATGTGCATGATCGTTATTTGTGTTAAAATTTGAAATAATGCACGTTTCACGTGAAAAAATTATAAGAAAATATTTACAACGTGGTATGTAATAAGTTATGATAACTTTTCAGTGGGTGACGTTTTTATTAACTGTTAAGTAACCTACTTAACTATCATTAATCTTACACAAATTCTTAAAAGATAATATATAGTATACAATATAAAATAAAATAGAAATTAACTTAAAATAAAATCATATAAAATAAAAAACTAGAGGGTTATTGTTGCTCGCTCGTTTCGCTCGCTCGCGAGTAGGGTTGTTTTTGCTCGCTCGCTTTGCTCGCTCGCGGATAGGACTGCTCTTGCGAAAGGGTTAGTGGTACGCATGGCTAGTAGTACCTATAGCTATTAATGTTTTTTTTTTATTTGGTGTGTGACTCTCCACGAGCCACACAAAGAACTTCCCGATTCGTTAGTTGCAGTATATTATTATCATTATTAAGTGTACGTCTTAAGAAGATTATACGTTTTCAGGGAAATTCAATAGTTTTCTACTTATCAAAATGTTTGCTATATGGCGTCACATTAAACCAACATCGTATGCTCGTTGCTCGCTTGGTTCCTTGTTATAGCATACTAATGTTGCAAAATAAATTGTCTTAATTAGTTTTTCGCAAACGATACAACTCCTCATTATCCGGGTTTGCAGTAGTGATCTTGGTTTTCTTCGATACTGTTAATTTAAATTGTCCCAAAATATATAAACTGCGTTCAATTTTGAAACTCTGCTCAGTGCTACATACAATATTTGTAAAGTTCGCCTTTCTGATTTTTTAAAATCCAAACATACTTTCTCGTATGTTTGTCCCTGACTTTTATGAATCGTAATCGCTTCAGCAGGAACCACTGGAAATTGACTACGTGTGATTTGATATTTTTCCTCACTCGACATATTTACTTGATTCGATATTTTTATTATTGGTGTAAAATTTTGATCAATATTTGTGCATTTTTCATATAATCACGATAACGAGTTCTTACTTTCACTCCTACTCTGGCCAATTGAAAATCTAACCACAATATAGACGGAATTTTAGTATTTTCTTGAAAAGTAATAAATTTTAATATTCCGCATGTGTGCTCCATTAATCAATCCGTTTTCAACATCAATGTTATTAATAATTATCATATAGTTTATATTAATTTTCAATTTAATCTCAATTAATAATTCGTTTTGAACTGATTGTTTTTTTAAAGATTGTAATATAAATTTTTTTTTGTACTTTCATCGATATTCTTTGAAAATGTATTCTCGCGAGTAGAGATGATTAACTCACTCTTGCATTGGGATAATTTTCGATTATTGTAAGCGGAAACATCATCGTAAGGTACAAAAAAAAATTTAAAAAAAATTTTTTTTTTTAAATTTTAAAGAAATCGAAAAAAATTTTTTTGTGTAATTACGTTTGTTTCTTCGGTGGAAACTTTCCGTTCTCTCGTATAAATTGCATTGTTGAATGAACTTCTTTCGAAAAAACTAAAAAAACTACTTGACCAAAATGGACCAAAATCTAATCA
Organism: Lasioglossum baleicum; assembly: GCF_051020765.1. NCBI lineage: Eukaryota > Metazoa > Arthropoda > Insecta > Hymenoptera > Halictidae > Lasioglossum > Lasioglossum baleicum. Next base: position 5,583,979 of record NC_134929.1, on the reverse strand, counting down.
GCTCTAAGTTACAGCGGGGCATATCGATTGCATCATTCATCATCCTGATCGCGTTGTTACTTTTTCTGAAAACGTTAACGAAAAATTTGATTACATAGAAACGGCCATACGCGCGCGCACGCTCGCGCGCGCACACACACACACACACACACACACACATATACGAACATTTTGCTGAAAATAGTCTAAAATGACTGCAATGACCATGAAACGTGAAGATCTGCTAAAAAATCGATTTTCGATTTTCGGGGTCATTACAATAACTTCCCTATAAAATCGGGAAGTTAATTATATAGAGCCTATAGATAATACAGAATAAAATATAAACACGAAATATAATACGTATAATGTTTATATTTATATTTCGGTTTTAATTATTGCCATACTTTACCATATTGTAATCTTCTAGGTGTATTGTATAACTTCCGTAAGGATATTTTAATGATATTATCGATACATATCTAAGTTCATTCGGAGAAAATTCGTTAAAAAGCTAGAAATATTGTCTTTTAAGTTTTTCACATGAAACGTGCATTATTCAAGCTTTAATACAAATAAAGAGCAGGCACGCGTTTGGCGAATATACCTAATGTAGTTATAAAAAAACCAAGTATATTAAAAATCACGTTATAAGTAAAGAAAGAAAACCATTATTACCATTATCTATGTCATAAGAACGCAGAGTATTTGAATCTCGGATAACGCAATAACTCGTCCGCCCGAACTTGTTCGATTCTTTTCGTACCCGCCCGACGAATTCGAAGTCGAATCGAAGGGCCGCCGCCGGACTTTCTGCGACCCGACCCGACTCGAACCCGAACATCGAGCGGCCCGCACATCCCTAAATTATTTATAATTATAAATATATTATATTAAATGACCTATATTATAATAACCTATATTAGGTAATTATTATCACACTTTAAATAAGTAAATATGGCTCAAATTATGCCGTATTTAGGCTCATTTTAATTAGAAGGATCTCACAAATACGTTGGTAATTCCGTAAAAAAGATTGAAAAATAAAAAACTTTCCTATGTGCATTGATGTAATCGGTACGGAGCCTTTTGAACTGTGTCGGCTGCCTCGTACCTCAGTCCCTCTTTGTCGTTTACGAGCTGTCGTAAAAAAAGTTCTGGTACATATGTTGATAGTCTAAAAATATGATCAATGCTATTTTTCAATTTCTCTAAAAAACCTGCATTTGTCGAATTTTTGCGTGTTTTTCACTTTATGTAATTAACATTTTGAACCAAAAAATCGGGAAAAAATCTCAAATATCAATTTCAATTAAATGCAATTATATGATTAAATTAATGCAAGTAAATGGGGAAAATGGACCGAAAATTGAATGGCACAACGGCTGTTTAAATAATTCGAAGGACTACCTCGTCCGGCTGGGCCCTTCATTCCAAATTGTAATATTCCAATATTCCAATATCATTTTAAATACATATATTCAAGTACTATTTAAAACTATTAATGAGTTTTAACAACAAAATATTTTAAATAGAAAACTAAATTTTGACATATAAGATAAGATTATAGCAAGCTTGCTATAAATGTCGAAAACTCGAGTCTGGCCAGATATGAGACTTTCAATTTTCAGGAAACACTATTCTATGATGACGAACGGAGAAAAGGGAAGTGAAGCTCGAGGGCTTCGGTCGCCGTGGAATGGAGTGAAACATTGTAACATGATACGGGTCGGGTGGGGTATATCGGTGTGAGACTACTAATCAAACAACAAAGCTTAATTATTTATCCTTACTTTTTTATAGGATTTTCCTTAACATATTTGGTGAATTTTGTTTCTTTTTATGAAAATGATACCAAAATTATACAATTCCGATGATATTTGCTTATGCGATGAGCGACGCAAGTTTCGGACACAATGAAGGACAGCGTCGGGAAAAAAATAGACGCGGAAAGTCCTTATTCTTTTAAGATTTCGACTTCGACTTCGTCTGCTAGCTCTTCGCCTCGTCGCACAATGTACTCATAAATGAATCATGTTTCAGGAAGTGGTTCAGTTCAGAATGAAATAAAATAATGTTACACGCACTTTTTAAATAGCGTCATGGTGCAAGAAATATTCGTATAGAGTCAAATAGAATTATTTTTTTAGATATCTTCGTACGAAATACTGCCTTTAAATAACATTGTATGGATAGGAGCCGTCGAAAATTAGTTTAATTAGTTAATACTTTTATCTTGTTACTACCTCTACTTTAATAATTGCAGTCAATAATGCTGTCGAGCATTACAAGTATGGGATAAATAAGTAAAAAAATTAATTTTCTGTTTCCTACTAAGGATCTTAATAAGAACGATTGAATTTTGTCATTACACAACATAACAAAATATTTTTTAAGAATCATTATTTTATATATGTATAACGCAATAATGTTCAAATTACTTTTAAATTCCAATACATTTGTAGAATATTACGTAGTAATTACTTCCATTTTTCCTACATCTATAAACTATCGATTATATTGTAAACAATTATTACAATGGTGATAATAAGGAAAATAAGAATGCAATAAGAGAATTATATATAGTATTATAAGGCAATTACAGAATAGGTAATGTCAGCATTCTACTATATCATTCTTCTTCAACTTGACGAAAATCTCGTCGATTGTGGAACTTTTACCGCTGTGGTATATCAGATCACTGTAACTTTCCCGTTATCCCCGCGCCCACTCGCGCCCACTTACCGGTCCCGCGGAATAACACAGGGGCTGGCAGTCTTTAACAGTATCTCGTCGGTGCTGTTAGCACATCTGACGACATCTGTGACAATCTGTGTCGCTCGAATATTTCTCTTACGCCCTCTAGGTTATATTCTGACTGGAGTGAAAAACAGGAGGCTACCGACGGCATTTCGTCGGTGCAGAAGACACTGTATCGTGTTAGCAACGCGCCCGCGCGCTACACTCACCAGCGTACCTTTACTATATCCGTGTGCGCTGCTTGTGCACTTGCGCCAGCCTGCGCCAGCCACAATCTATTTTTAGCACTTGCCATGTTGCCACGTTGTATGTATTGCTTTACACGGAAACGAAACTGAAAGGCTGTCGAGCCGTCGCACAGTGGTCCAAACGGCCGATTTAGGAGTGCAAAAGTCTAAACGCTTCTAATAATCGATAATTCTGTGTTACATGTATTCTATACACATTAGATAAGTATAAAGAAGGCTAATTGAGTTCCGTAAGTTTTTTGAAATATCTTTTTTTCTTAAAATATAGCAAAGAGGAAGCAACATATTTCAATTTATAATGCCAGTTTTAATGTACAGTGTTAGAAAAGAAAAACTTGTGCACAATTCTTCATTTTTTACAAAAGTATAATTTTTAGAAATGAAATTTACGACAACAACAATAATAATACATATAAAAAACACAATAATAATAAAAATAAAAACAAAACAATATTTATATCTAGTTATACTATTATATTTACATCTAATTAGATATAATTATACAACCTAACACAATCCAAGCTGTTAACGATCTCTTCGACACAATAAGAATGGGAAACATTCATGTGGAAGGCCCATAATAATAGAAAATCAATCTCTTTTTGTTTACGCTCTCTACGACTCGCAAAAAGAACTGCCAATCGGCCCTCCAACAACAATGCCACAACACCAGGCATTCTTTGCACATTATTGCCTAATACGTCTATTAATCGTCTATTATATATTATTATAATAGTACGTCTATTATATATGTACGTCCTACGCGTACTCGTCATCGAACTGTACCAGAAAAAATAAAATAATTTACTAATCTGCATTTTTCTACAAATAAATTTGATGAAACCATAAACTACATATTTCATTCCTAATATTCATGCAAAAATTAACGCGAATACGGGCGAGTATCGTTAGTATTTCCTACCAACTTAAGAAATGAATTTCTTAAAACCTCTTCGTTCCACGCGCACTCGTCATCGAACTGTATCAGAGAAAATAAAATGACTTGCTAATCTGCAATTTCCTGCTAATAAATTTGATGAAACCATAAACTACATATTCCATTCCTAATATTGATGCAAAAATTAGCGCGAATACGGGCGAATATCATTAATATTTCCTACAACAAACTTAAAAAATAAATTTCTTAATACTTCCTTGAGGAACATTACTTAAACATTTCCGAAAAATTGTTTTATATTTTTTTTCATATCTTCCCAATGCTTCTGAACACGGCTATTATAATTAGAAATCAATATTATCGTTCTAGACAATAAATAAGAGTTGAAAAGGATGTCCTTTATATCGATGTACTTGTCATACTGCTACTTTCAACCTATGCCACACTTAACAATAATTGATTTGAGAAGTAATATTGTCGATTTCAGCTTCTACAGACATATGTGTTGATGTAAGAAACAGTATTAAATGCCTACTTCATGTTTGGTTTTTTGACTTTTGCACTCCTAAATCGGCAGTTTGGACCACTGTGCGTCGCGTCGTCGAGCGTATGAATCGCAATCTGGAGCTAACCTTCGAGTCCCCGTACAGCGGGGATTTTTTTTATTTTTATTTTTCATTTCTTTTTTAATTACATTTTTTAACTTTCCAAAAAATTAAAAATGTAAAAACGATGTTCAAAATATGTATTCATTTTAAATAGAAACGTTTTGTTACTGTCATAATTGCATTAATAAAAATTGGTATAAGAGAACAGATTGATGGTATTTATTTGCACTAATTGGAGAATACGAAAATGCAGGAAGTATTTTTTAGTTTATGAAACAATTTGTAGATTTATTAGTTGTCAAACAAATAATAAAATAAATTGTATAATATATATAAATTGATTTTATACTAGCATACACAAGTTTATTTATTAAAAAATACAGTCATAACTATAATTATAATAGAATTTCATAAAATGTATATTGAGGTTATTGCAAACTCATCTTTTTTCGCAATGATGCTCTAATTTCATTGCTTCTCTCGAATGTCCATTTCCTTCCGAGACAGTGGCGTTTCTAAGTGTAAATAAAAAATGTTGATATAAAATGTATCATAATTAAACTACAATTATTCTAATAACGTGGAATGTAGTACATATTAAGTTTTAGTTACCCGGATTTTCTTCTTCGACGTTAAGCACTCTTTACTGCTTCTCGTAATTTACGTATATGCAACATTAGGGTGGACCTTATTTTTCGACCATGAAATTTTTTTGGTCCCGTAAACCAGAATTGTGACAAATGTTGAGAAAATGGTCTGGAAAAATTTTGGGGCCGTTTGAATCATGGGAAAATGAGTTTTTAATGGAAAATGGGAATTTTTTAAATCTTGACATAAATAGACGTTATGATATATCGTTGAATTTGTCTTTTTTCTCTTTAAGAATCCATATATAGCATAAACAGTTGTTGATAGAAAAAACATCCGTGACCTTGAAAACTTTAAATAATGACTTTGAAAAAATTTTTTTCCTTTGATACTATATCCACCTCCTTATATACTAAAACTTTTGTTTGAAGAGTTTTTTCATATATACATAACTGGCAGAGATATTACATATAAATAAATTCATTAATACGCTCCAATCTACAAAAGAACAAGAAAGCGAGCTAATAAAAACGTGGTAAAAATAGTTCTAATATCGGAAAAAGAAGTTATTATGAATAATAAGTAGTCTGACTGAAACATGGACTGAAGGTGGTCAATGATACCGCTGAACGGGGCGTTAAACTAATGGAGGATCATAATAAAATTTTATCTAGAAACAAATAGGAGAAATAATATATGTATACTATACAAACTGTGATGGAATATCGAAAGCAGTATCCTGACGCCACAAAGCAGAATTTGTCAAAGGATTTGTAAATATTTTTTAATATCGCGAGAAACACCTGATCAATCCCTACATGATTAATTGCATTTTTAAGAGGCATTGAAGACTGCTTGTTAACTGGGAGTTATTAAATTTTTCATTTTCCTCAGAGTCAGTAAGTTCTTTATTTTTTTCGAAGTCACATTAAGTTTTCCATTTTTCTTGGAGTTATTAAATTTTTCATTTTCTTCAGTGTCGTCAAGTTTTTTCATAGAGTCATTGAAGTTTCCATTTTTCTTGGAGTCATTAAATTTTTCATTTTCTTCAGCGTCATTAAGTTCTTTATTTTTCTCGGAGTCATTAAGTTTTTCATTTTTCTTGGAGTCATTGAAAAGTCCCTCTTTGTCGTTTACGCGCTGTCGGAAAAAAAGTTCTGGTATGTTGCTAGTCTAAAAATATGATCAATGCTATTTTTCAGTTTCTCTAAAAAATCTGCATTTGTCTAATTTTTGCGTGTTTTTCAGTTTGTGTAATTAACATTTTGAACCAAAAAATAGAGAAAAAATCTCAAATATCAATTTCAATTAAATGCAGTTATATGATTAAATTAATGCAAGTAAATGGGAAAAATTGACCGAAAATTGAATGGCGCAACGGCTGTTTTAATAATTCGAAGGACTACCTCGTCCGGCTAGACCCTTCATTCCAAATTGTAATATTCCAATATTTCAGTATCATTTTAAATATTTCAAGTACTATTTAAAACTATTAATGAGTTTTAACAACAAAATATTTTAAATGCAAAACTAAATTTTGACAAATAAAATACGATTATAGCAAGCTTGCTATAAATGTCGAAAACTCGAGTCTGGCCAGAGACATTATTTTCAGGAAACACTATTCTATGATGACGAACGGAAAAAAGGGAAGTGAAGCTCGAGGGCTTCGGTCGCCGCGGAGTGGAGTGAAACATTGTAACATGATACGGGTCGGGTCGGGTATATCGATGTAAAATAACACAATATTTTTTAAGAATTATTATTTTATATTAAAACGTTTGTAGCTTATTGTAACGTTGACCGATTTTGACGAAATTTTCAGAATATGTTTAATTGACACATATCTACAAAACGTATTTTTAAAATTTTCAATGTAGGCCCATATAAAGATGTTGTAAAATGCAACTTTTAGTAAGTAAGTAAATACGTATTTATTTATTTATTTCAGCCTCGTGGCCCAGAAATTGGACTTGGATTATAATTCTCGAAGCCATTCATCCCTCTATTTATCCATTCATCCGTTCCTCCACCCATCCATCCATATCGCATGCCACATCAAATACCTTATTGTCTATGTTGATCTATCCCAATCCCAATGTCTCCCCGCTAATCCCGCCTCTCTCTTGATTATCCCTTGTGATTAATTCTTTCCTTTTTTCTCTATACTCCTAACCCATTCTACAATTTCTCCCACTCTTTTCTCCTGTACTATCTTTTCTATACTTATGTTAATTTTTTCTACCCCTTCACAGTCTTCTGCCAGGTGTTTTAGTTTCCCCAAGTGTCTCTCATTTTTTCTACAATTCCGATCAGTTGCTATTTTTGAAAAAATTATTTTCACATCCTGTACTAAACTAATTGTTCTAGCTTCCCAAAAAGTTCAAATCGTTTAGTACAATATTAAAAAAGTTATCATTTTTAGAGCGTCCGAAAATTTTTGCGAGTCACAGTATGTACATATATCGCACAGAACACAATTCTTCTTTCTATTAAATCGCATTTCTTAGGTCAAACAATTGCGTTTTGTAATGTATAATAACATGTAATAATAATGTAAAATGTAATAACGTTAAAAATTACTTAATATACACCCGCGGTAAAATCAATAAGTATAACTTTCCTCCTCACAGCAGAAACGTCGAAAAAATTTTGACAATGATGTCCCACAATAAAAAAATCTGAAAAAACTTGACGACACTGCCTGCTGTAGTACTTTATCAAGGAACCAAACAGTAGAATAGCATGTTTTCATATTTTCTAGAAATCTGCATTTTTCCGATTTTTGGGGGTTTTTCATTGTTTACGACTACAGTTTGCAACCAAAAAATCTGAAAAAATTCTATAAAATGCGTCTTAGGATCCAAAATATGTAACATTTTTTTTAGAATTTTAGAACGTATTTGAGACCGAAAAATTGCGCTCGACTGTGCAACAGGCCTAACGGTTCTGGAGAACCGATTACACTGTCCAACACCAAATTTATTTTCAATATACTGTTGGGTCCTTCTTATAGAGTTTTTTGCGCTGATTCCGAATCTGTCCTTAATTTTTCTCCTATACGCACAGTTTTTGAAAAACATGGCTTTGAAAAAAAACATATTTTTCAACTTTAAACAAATATTGTGGTTATTATAAAAGATATTGAATTGTTCTTTACAGCAAAAGATTCTGTAGACTTTCCCGAATACAGTGATATCCATATTAATACATTATGATTGTTTAAACATGTTTAAACAATGATTAAAGACGGAGAGACACTACTTTTGCACCAATTTTTGAGGATATTTTTCAATTTATCTCAAAAAATTAGGGTCCAGCGGAAAATCGAACTATACCACGCGATAGAGCAGACTTTTATCTTGAGAAACCACCCTTTCAAGTTTGTAACGTCGACGTTTTTTCGAACCAGAAAACAAAATAACTAATATAGAATATTAGAATGTAATGGAGAAGCGTTTGAGCATCTTCTTCAATAAAGACATTTTTTGAAAATATCTCGAGATCTAATAATTTTTTGCCATGTGTACCCCAATCATTTTTTTCGTAGAATGAACAGAAGAATCGATCTGTGTAAAAAACAATATGCATTTCTATTTAAAGAAATGATGCAATTGTTAATTGCACATGCACTGCTGCATCTAAAAAAATTTAAAGACCTACAGATGTAGTTCTCTTCGAACCATTTATCTTTCTCCTTTGGCATTTTTTTGTAAATGCAATAATAACCGAGTTATGACTTGTAACAATTGCGTGAATCACCCTGTATACTTAAAATTTAAAAAATACGTTTTATAGATTTGTGTCAATTAAACATATTCTGAAAATTTCAGGGTAACCCTAAAGTTATTCTTCTAAATTTTCGTAGAAAAAATTGGTTTTCAATTTGGTTTAATTACTAATAACTGTGCCTAAAAATATGAAAAAAATTGGAGACAGTGTTGATGACAGTAAGTATTTCATCATTAAATTAATTTCCAAGATGGTGGCTTTTAAACTTCGATATAAAATCTGTGTTTCTTCGAAATCTTCCGGCTTTTCTATTTTTTAAAACTAGAGTTTGCAACTAAGGCTCGGGAAAAATTAAAATACTTCTATGAATATAATTTATATTATTAGAGATTTTTATATTAGTTACATATTTGATATAAAACAATATAAACTGTATGTCCTAATCCTGGCCAATGATGATGTACAATCTGATCCAGTCTAAAGATGATGTAGGATCTGATCCAGGATAAAGATGATGTAGGATCTGTTCTAGGCTAAAGATGATGTAGGATCTGATCCAGGCTAAAGATGATGTAGGATCTGATCCAGGCTAAAGATGATGTAGGATCTGTTCTAGGCTAAAGATGATGTAGGATCTTGTCCATGCTAAAGATGATGTAGGAGCTGATCCAGGCTAAGTACTAGACTAGGGGGCAGCACTATATGGGCACGGCCAAAACCCTGGCGTGAGCACTCTCATATACTCTCTGGTCATGGATTCAACGTTGACAGTCCTTCTGTTAGGCAGATACATAGACATATAGAGATAGACTGCGCGGCCTGAACGAAGCGCTGAAGCCCACAATGGCGGCGTGCGAGAGAGAGAGAGCATTAGCCGGGGTCCATAGCGCTCTCTTTCTAATTGATGTGTCGACACATCATATAGAAAGAGAGCGCTATGGACCCCGGCTAATGCTCTCTCTCTCACTCTTTGTACCGCGCGCCGCCATTGTGGGCTTCAACTCGCCCATAAGACGGCGCAGTCTATCTCTATATGTCTATGGGCAGATAGAGCTCCGGATCTGCAACGCCATCTCTATGTACTTGTAGAATAAAGAAACAGTCCTCCTGACTAGGCGCCATCTCGTCTAAACGAACTGAACTAAAATTGGCTCTAGACTGGCTCTGCATCCGGGAGGACCTCTGTCTTCATGGGGAAATCTATGCTAATGTGAATGAAATCACGTGCCTCGATTTTTTGACTTTATAAGAGCATATTTTGAGCTGCACAAAGGTTCATTTGATAGAGGAAGGTTCATTACAAGGCGCTCTTCTGGTCATATCAGTCAAAAAAGTCTCTTTGAGACAGAAAAATACATTGAAATCTGCGGTTATTTTTCTAGATTTTTTCTCTACTTTGGGCACTCATATTATTAGATATAAACATAATCTCGTTAAATCATGAGAAGAGCGCCCTGTATTTAACCTTCCTCTATCAAATGAACCTTTGTGCAGCTCAAAATATGCTCAAATAACGCCAAAAATCGAGGCGCGCAAACCCATGTTTCGACCAAAAATCTAGTAAGATTCTAGTTATTTTCTAGTTACAATCCGAGGGTATAGTTCCCCCTTAAGGGGGTAGTCTACCCTCGATTTGTAACTAGAAAGGAACTAGAATCTTACTAGAAAAATGGCTCGAAACATGGGTTTGCGCGCTGTCGGTTTTCGTCCTTATTTCAGAAAATTTTGGGCTGAGTGAAGGCTTATTCTAAAGAGGAAGGTTAAACACACTGCGCCCTGGTTACGAGGTTAACGAGATTATGTTTATAACTAATAATATGAGGGCCCAAAGTAGAGAAAAAATCTAGGAAAAAAAACCAGCACATTTCAATGCATTTTTCTGTCTCCAAAAGACTTTATGACTTATGAGATGACCAGGGCGCAGCGCGTTGAACCTTCCTCTTTAGAATGAGCCCTCACACAGCCCAAACTTTGCTCAAATAAGAACAAAAACCGACAGCGCGCAGACCCACTTTTTCGATCGAAAATCTGGTAAGATTCTAGTTATTTGCTAGATATTTGCTATTTACTAGGATCTTACTAGATTTTGGGTCCGAAAAAGTGGGTCTGCGCGCTGTCGGTTTTTGTCCTTATTTGAGCAAAGTTTGGGCTGTGTGAGGGCTCATTCTAAAGAGGAAGGTTCAACGCGCTGCGCCCTGGTCATCTCATAAGTCATAAAGTCTTTTGGAGACAGAAAAATACATTGAAATGTGCTCGTTTTTTTTCCTAGATTTTTTCTCTACTTTGGACACTAATATTATTAGTTATAAACATAATCTCGTTAACCTCGTAACCAGGGCGCAGTGTGTTTAACCTTCCTCTTTAGGATAAGCCCTCACTCAGCCCAAAATTTTCTGAAATAAGGACGAAAACCGACAGCGCGCAAACCCATGTTTCGAGCCATTTTTCTAGTAATATTCTAGGTATTTTCTAGTTACAAATCGAGGGTAGACTACCCCCTTAAGAAATTTAATCACCTCTTCTCCACGACATGTATTTTTCATTATTTTGGTTATTACATCACGGCAACAGCTGAATGAGCATGCAGTTATTTCCTCTGCGGCTAATAGCCCGGTCAGCAGGTCATCTCTACTATGCCACAACTTCTTATCGGACTTTTCAATTATTCTACGACATGAAGGCATCTTCCAATGGTTGTTATTTCCTCGCTTGGCCATCTTATAGTATGTATTCAGTGTCTTCAAAACTTTTCCTAACCCTGTGGTACCCCGACGTATAATAATTCAGAACGAAACGCTCCATTGACATATACAAGCAAGCGTATCCCTTCTTTTGCTGGAAAGCGATCCGCATCACGTGTCCAGAGGGAGAGGCGAATCTGTCTCGCAGAGAGATGTATCTATATCTGTTTTGTAAATGCAACAATTCGTCATGAGTGAGTAACGAAGTGGTAATGAAATTATTTTTCTTCATGACATTTTTGAAAATAAAATTGGGAATAATGTTGTTCGATCTACATTTTAAAAGAAAAAGTTTTCTGTTACTTATCTTAGCCAGAGACAGATTTGTGTGCGACCAGTCCTTAAGAATTTTAACGGTTTCCATACCAAGTATACTTGACATTGACGCAAAAAAAAGTTTTTTCAGTGTTTGTAAATGTTTCGCCATCCATGATAAAGGTGAATTCTTCTCGATCGAAAATTAAATATACAGGGTGGCCCACATAACTCTGAACAGCTCAATATCTCGAAAACTATGCCATCGATTTTAAAGTTCTTAGTCTTAAATTGCATGGAACTGAAGGGCCTTTCTGACTACATAAACGTGAAATGGCCTCCCTTCCCCTTTAACGGGGGAGGGGAGGTACCTTTGTAATTTTAAATGGAACCCCCTATAAAATGTTACATATTTAGATTCTACAGGAAAAAACAAGTCAATTTTGTCTGAAACATTTTTTTGTCAGATACTTCCATGATGAGATATAATAGTTTCAAGTTTCGAGTTGTACGTACTTGAAGCGCTCGGAAATAGCGTTATGGAATTATACAAATACAAACCGTTTATACAAATGATTTCTGTTGGGAGATCGGATACCAAATTCTGAGAGGATCGTGGTTGATTTACGCAATAATGCACTTCGTTTAACAAGAACTTTAATTCAGTTAGTTAACAACACGATACACTTGGTTGCCCTGAACGTTACGAGAGTTGCGAGAATATTAACGTATAAATGCGAACCGAATATTGTTTTGCTGACGATATGTACGCACGATGTGGTCTTCGCGGTGGTCGTTAACCGAAGAACGAGTCCTCGATCAGCAGGTGCGTAACCGAAAATCACGCGTTCGGCGTATCGCGAAGTGGGGGGTCGCGCGGCTGACGTGACGTCATCCGCTCGGCTACATGAAGTCGATAAAAGCGGATCGGATGCGTGTCGGTTCGCCTGAACAATTTCATAAAATCATAAAATTTATTATATATTCAATTTTCGATTGAGAAGAATTCACCTTTATTGTGGCTGTTTGTTATGAACTAAGCTAACGAACGATGAACGAAGAAAATAAGACCTCGCTAGTTCGTAAACGCGTGCAAAGTTAATTGTTTATAACTTTGCGAGCGCGATGAACTTGCATATAAATGTTTTCCCGACATAAGGGATAAATGTCTGTCATCGACAGACATGGTGCGACTAGACTCCTGTCTAGCTTTCAAAGATGGGCGCACCACACACATGGAATTTAATAGGCCAGTGCCTATTTTATTCCTTTTCCTAGATTTTATGCCGGGAAGCAAAGAAAAAATTCGCTCGGCCTCGGCATTCGAGTGTGGAAAACATCTGACCGTGTTTATTAAAGAAGTCAAAAGGGGGAAACGAAGAACTTGATTCGGGTCTTTTTGGTTACAGATGTCTACCCACATATCGTCAAAAGACAGATTCGATCATTGGTCCCTTTGCGACTGGGAAGTGCCGTAGTACAAAAAGTCCCACTCTTTTCGTAGATCTACGGCACTCCAGTTCCCTAATTTACTAGCGACAGCTACGAGATTTTGAAGAGTTAAATATCTGTCGCTGTTGAATAGGGAATCGGGCGGTTTGAAAACCGTCAATTGCCTTAGGAAAATATCGTCACGAGGAAGACGATTTCTCAGTTCATTGCATAAGGTCACACAAAACCTTCAGCAATTTTTCCTTAAGGAGGACACCTCAACTTCCGATATTCCATTTTTATCTGCCTCTTCCAAAAAATCGTGGCATCCGGAACCAAGCTACACTTGATCTAGTGGAACTTGATTTGATTCCAACGAGAAATCCATCTCCCTCACTAAGCTAAACCAATCTAAAAGGGCTGGTTTTAAAAACCTTCGCGAAAAAAATCGAAGCAACCTTGCTGAAGACGGTTGCAACTCCTGCACCAACGTTTTCCTACTTTGGAAGAAGGCGTTAAAACTATTGAGAGTATCAAGGACATATTCCAAAAAGAGAAAATATGCTTTGATATCATGTCTGCTCAGGAGGGAAGAGAATTTCCCAGCAGCTGCCAAGCTTTCCGAAAAGGTTGCTCGTTGAAAAATCGGGACTAAATCGTCCCAAGCATGTAAAAATCGTTTCACACACTAGTGCCTAGCAAGCCAGCGTGTATCCGATAATTTTACAATTTTCAAAGGAGAGTTCGCATAACTCTCCTGAAATGTAGGGTTTCCCGTTTAGGGCTGCTATTGTATTTATAAATGAAACGACGCGACGCGGCGAAAAGATCCAGCCCCGAATGCTGCATCCCCGGGTCGCACCTCCGTCCCCTCCACGCGACTGGTTCGGTCGCCCGAGCCGCCAGCCGCGGAGGCATCCCCGCCGGCGGAGGTCCTTCTTCAATGGAACCTTTTATGGGCGCCTCGGCAATAGCCTGTTTAACAAGATCTGTAACATTAAAATTATAAGGAGGCTGGACACGGAATTCGTAAATATATTTGACACGACGTGATGCTTCGTCAATCGCTCGCAAGGGACTGTCTATTTTACTTTAACAAAATCACAACGTAAAACATACATTTGTTAACAAAACATTAACGCAACATGCAAATCAATAAAAACATATATGACACGTAAATCGATAAAAACATATATGACACGTAAATCGATAAAAACATATACAGGGTGTCCCAAAATTCGTGAAAATCCCGAAAGGGGGTGGTTCCTGAGACCATTCTAAGAGACATTTTCCTTTGCACCAAAGTCAACTGCGGCTTTGTTTAGGAGTTATTAACGAAAAACGCGGACCAATCAGAGCGCGCCCTGGGCCGCCGCGCCGTCACGATGCGATGTCACGGCGTACCGCGACACTCGCTTGCCGGCGCGGCTTGGCGCGCCGAGCCAGGGCGCGTTCTGATTGGTCCGTGTTTTTCGTTAATAACTCCCAAACAAAGCCGCGGATAACATTTTTGCAAAGGAAAATGTCGCTTGAAATGGTCTCAGGAACCACCCCCTTTCGGGATTTTCACGAATTTTGGGACACCCTGTATAACACTTAAACATTAAACTCACACTCAGTCATATGACATGCACACTTACATAATTCTTACAACATCTTACAATTCGGCCGTCCTGACGACAATCGTCCCGATTTACCGAAATATAAACAACTAATATATACCGTAGACTGTGTCGATTTACACAGTTTACAACTCTTACAACCAATATATACCGCAGACTGTCGATTTACAGCTTACAACTCTCGGCCGTCCTGACGATAAATCGTCTCGATTTACCGAAATCCTGC
This sequence comes from Lasioglossum baleicum, assembly GCF_051020765.1. NCBI lineage: Eukaryota > Metazoa > Arthropoda > Insecta > Hymenoptera > Halictidae > Lasioglossum > Lasioglossum baleicum. Next base: position 5,568,891 of record NC_134929.1, on the reverse strand, counting down.
GTCTTGAAATCAGTGTAAAGTAGAACAAATCTAAACATGAACATAACACTCATAACTAAAAATATAAAATTAAACACCTAAATCTACGGTGACGGTCGCCACGGTCGCATGTTGGCGGCTTCCCATGTTCCACGGTAGGGTATTTGCGACAACTGGAACCCCTCTACATCTTTGATTACGTATCGATCGTTTCGCAATACACGATCGATCTCGTACGGTCCTTTAAACCGCGAAATCATTTTTGTTGACACTTCTGGGATGCAATCGTAATTTTTGATGAACACCTTATCTCCAACCCTATATTTATTCGGAACCTTATGTCTTTCATCGAAAGTGCGTTTTTGTGACTCCTGATTCTTCCGAATCTGTTCACTAGCTTCTTTTCGGAGGCTGTTCAAATCACGGGAAACACTAATCTTTCCACTGATTTCCAACATATCACGCAACCCATCTATGACCTCACCACGCTGTTGCATCCCAAACAGTAACATACACGGACTCTTGTCGGTAGACTTACAAAAAGTATTTTTTTTTTTTAAATTGTTTATTTATAAAGGTCGCATTAACATCGAGGTCATTAGCGACCACGTTTGGTATACAGTTATAAGTACATTCTTTTGTTATCGCAATAATACATAAGTGTAAATATAATTAAATTTTGTAGTATAGGTCTACATTTTTGAGAAAAGTAAGAACGCTTGTAATAATCTTTTGGTCGTTGAGGCATTCACTCAGATTGGGTGGAATGTTGTGGGCTTGTCGTTGTGTCTGAAGGGCTGGGCACTCGAGGAGGATATGTTCGATAGATAGTGGTATGTTACACGGTTGACAGAGAGTTGGGGGGTTTTTCGAGATTTTGTGTAGATGTGTAATATTCGAGTGGCCAATTCTAAGTCGCGTAGCAATTACTTGGTCTTTCCTGTGTGTAATGTTAGGAGAGTTATTATTATAAATGTCTTTTCTTATTTTAAATAGTTTGGTAGGAGGTGATCTAGTTCATTCTTTATTCCAACTATTTCGGATTCTTAGCTTGAGCTCCCTAATTAGGTCATTGCGAGAGATCGGAAAATTTTGAGGTGAGGTCTTCATGGCTTCTTTAGCAGCTGTGTCGGCTTTTTCATTGCCGGCGATTCCTATATGGGAGGGAATCCATACAAATACAATGTCTTTATTTTTTTTGTATAAGGTCGAGATTAAATTGAATATCTTTTGGATGATTGGTTCTTTGTTATCATAATTTGCCAGACAAGAAATAACACTCAGAGAGTCAGAAAAAATTAAGACTTTGTGGTAAGGAGAATTAATGGTAAGCTCCAGGGCTGATTTAATAGCAAACGCTTCGCTGTAGAAGATAGAGCATAGGTCGTGGAGGTTGTATAGTACATTTGTATAGTACTTTTGGAGGCGTCGGTGAAAATGTGTGTATAATCAGGGTATTTCTGGAAGATTTCATAGAAAAGGACTTTAAAGATTTGGGGATTAGTTTGTTCCTTGGGATGAATGTTCAATGAAAGATCGATTTTAGAGGGGGGAGTTAGCCAGGGTGGGTCAGACATGGGAGATTTTGGTGTTATTGGAGGGGGGATTAGGTTTATGTCATTTAGGTAAGTTTTAAGTCGGAGGGATAAGGGTTTAGGAAAGAATCGTTTCATTAGATAGTTGTGTTCATATCGGGTAGATGAAATTATGGAGTAGGCAGGGTTTGATGGGGTAGAGAATAGTTTTACGGCGTATGTCATGCTGAGTTTTCTTCTTCTAAAATCTAAGGGTTCTTCATTAGCTTCTGCTAAAAGACTTAAGATAGGGCTTGTGCGGAAGGCGCCTAGGGCTAATCTGATCAAAGATCAAATACAAAAATTTGCCATGGGAAACATGTGAAGAATTATAGTAAAAAAAGTCTATATTTATGCTTGTCAATTGGCCTTGTTTTTTTCCCAAGAAACATATACCAAGGGTTGGTATAACTACTTTTTCTAATTTCTTCTCCACTCCTGCATCAGTCAAATCCTCAATCGAATACCATTCAGTAGTTCCCATCTTCCACTTTCTACCGTTGTCGTCAATCTTCTTAGTGATCTCATCAATCGCCGCCCTTAACTCTTGAACCAAATTAAAATTGGACTCCTCCACAACAGCATTGGTGCGCTTCTCCCTTAGATATTCGAAAAAGTCATCCCTAAAATGTTGCATCCGGGTCCCACTGAACACGGGCTGGGTTGAAAGCTGAGTATAGTTGTTACTGAGGAAACCGGCCTGGTTGGCGGAACACAGTTTAGAATACATCTTCTGGGCTATGGGTGTGAATTTTATGGATTTTCCACAGGTGTTCTGTTTCACCATACATTTTCCTAACTGCTCTCTAGTATACCAATTCCCTTGGTTAGTTATTTGGCTTAACACGCCCAGGTCCTCTTTATATGTCCCGAACATTGAATGGTAAACAATCTGAGAAGCCTGCGAATCAGTCATATCTCCATTTATAGTCCAAGTTTCCTTCATCATCTTCTTATAGAATAAGAAAGCCCCTTTCCCAGAGAAATTGAATTGCCTTCTTAAATCTGCGTTGGTAGCCAAGAGTTTGACGAACACGGTCGGCGGCGGAAACACAAAAAGTATTATTGCACGCAAATTCAACCTCTCGCAATACATTGCGCCATACCACACCACGCTCACTCATGAATTTAGCGATCATCGGCAAAATTGTGCGGTTATATTTTTTTACCTGCCCGTTCGTCTGAGGGGAAGCGGTCGCTATCATAACGTACTGTATATTATACTCTTGTGTAAACTCATCGAATTCACGAGACGCAAAACAACTTCCTCGGTCCGAAACGATACGCAGTGGCTGACTATAATGCTCGAAATACGATTTTAAACACTTAATAAGATCGGCGGTGTTCGTTGTTTTAGTTGGATACATTTTAATATACTTAGTGAACGCGTCGGCTACAACAAATATATAATTGTAACGCGATCTGCGCGATCTCGAAACAGGAGCCAAATGATCAATGTGTAGCGTATCAAAAGGTGCATCCCCTTTCGGTGCAAGGTACCTTCCAACTTTCCGTAGTTTGGCGTGTACGCGATACATTTCAAACAGCCACGAATGTGTTTCTCGATCTTGGACCTCATATTCGGAAACCAATAAGTATCTGTAATGTTCCGCGCGGTTTTCTCAATTCCGACGTGTCCCATCTCGTTGTGGTACTTATACATAATGCTCGATTCCAAATTGCTCGGCACGTAAAACAAAATTTTACCCTGATACTTCCGATATACCAGACCGTTCCTCATTTCATACAATTTACTTTCCGTGGTTTCTAACTCTGTACGGATTTTCTCGATATCTTTATCATCATGTTGGCATAGCGCTAAATTTCTATCGAACGAATTGTCTTCGATCGCGAGAACCTGACGGCTTAACGAGTCTACGTGGAGCATACGCGAACCGGCCCTATGCTCTAGCACATAGTCGTAATTTTGCATTTCAAGTACCCAACGTGCAATTCGAGGATTGGTCTCTTTTTTATTTAGTGTCAAACTAAGAGCTTGACAATCCGTAAGTATCTTAAATTTTATTCCTAGTAAATATGTTCGGAAACGGCGGAGGGCAGAAACGATTGCTAGCGTTTCTAACTCGAAACTATGATAGCGCGATTCAATCTCGGTTGTTCGTTTAGAAAAGTAAAATACTGGATGCAGCTTCTTGTCGGCTTTCGTTTGCAACAGGATAGCACCAAACCCCGACGCGCTCGCGTCACAATGCAACTCAGTCTCGTCTCGCGGAGAATAAATACTTAATATTGGCGCGTTTAACAATCGATTCTTAAGCATCTCTGTTCGGGATTCGAATCGAGAGGTTTACCGGTCGATTGAGACACGCCGGGTTTTTCTACCAATTTCAAGAACACACGCCGCGTGTTATTATTTTCGACACCGCGTTCTCAACGGCTCGCCGTCGTGACCCGTAAACTACCTCGATTCGAATCCCGAAACAATCGACTCTGCGATCGATCCGCCAATCGCGGACCACCGCGTTCGTCGACTTGGGCCTATTCGGGAACCCCCTCGGCGAAGCGGGGTCACTCTCTTTGTTCATCGCGCTCCGAGAACACATTTGATTCCAACGCTCTTGTAAAACGCGCTTCCTTAGCACTTACGCAAATCAGAGCCGTGCGCGCTCCACTTCTTTCGTCATAAAAATAAATCAACGTTCGTCATTGATCTCCATCACATCGTCCACCGCGAGTCTTCTTTTAATCCTTGTGTCGTGACCGTTACCTTTCCTCGCGCGTCCAAACCTGGGCGATCCCGGCACTCAGGCTTTCCGACCGTCGGTCGAAGTCGAAACAATCTCGAACGCTTATTTTTCTTTTTCGCCTAACTGAAACTTCGCATCCTTTCTCGTCAAATCGTACAAAGGCTTCGCGAGGATGGAAAAGCCCTCAATAAATTTCCGAAAATACGATCAGAGGCCTAAAAATCCCTGCACCTCTCAAACATTTCGCGGGAGCGGGAATTTCTTTACCGCTTCGAGTCCTTGTTCCGTCGGCCTAATTCCTTTGTTCGTTACAGTATAACCCAAATAATCGAGTTTTGTTTGGAGAAACCTGCATTTATCTAACCGTAAATTCAAAAGATTCGCTGTAAGTAGTTCAAATACTTTTCCGAGGACTTCCAATTGATGTTCCATCGTCTCTGTCGCGATAAGAAAATCATCCAAATATACAGATATTTCGCCCTCATTGATTAGCTCTTTAAAGATTTCCGTGACGTAGCGTTGGAATTTAAGAGGCGCACCTTTTAACCCGAATGGCATCCTCGTGTATTCGTATTGCCCGAAAGGCGTTACGAAAGACGTAAATTTAACCGACGCTTCGTCCATCTTAACATGGAAAAATCCATCTTTTAAATCGAGTGTCGTGAAATACTTTTTTCCCTCCAGTAGATCTAATTGATCTTCGATCAATGGCAGAGAAAAGTTATCGCGAACCGTGATTTTATTCAATGTGCGGAAATCTACGCACATTCTAATTTCTCCGTTCTTTTTCTTCGTCAGAACGATAGGAGATGCGTACTCGGATATGCTCTCCCTAATTATACCTCTTTCTAATAACACTGTCCAACAAATTTCAACTTTTTAAAAGTATTTCGATTCCCACTATGCGATTCTTATAGAGTTTTCCGCGCTGATTCCGAATCTGGTTTTAATTTTTTTCCTATACGTCCAGTTTTTGAGAAAATGGAGTTTTAAAAAAATACATATTTTTCAACTTTAAACAAATATTGCGATGTTATTATAAAAGATATTGAATTGTTCTTTACAGCAAAAGATTCTGTAGACTTTCCCGAATACAGTGATATCCAATATTAATACATTTTGATTGTTTAAACATGTTTAAACAATGATTAAAGACGGAGATGCACCACTTTTGCACCAATTTTTGCGGATATTTTCGCATGTATCTCAAAAAATAAGGGTCCAGCGAAAAATTGAACTATACCACGCGAAAGAGCAGACTTTTATCTTGAGAAACCCCCCTGTGAAGTTTGCATGGTCGACGTTTTCTTCGAACCAGAAAGCAAAATATCTTCGCCCGACATGCGTTGTCACCAGTGGCGCTCACCACCAGAACGGTCGTTCGCCGCTCCGTATCCCGTCGCTGCGCCGCACAGTGGTCTAAACAGGCGATTTAGCTGGACAAAATTATTCTAACATGATTTTAAGACTTAAAGCCGTAGTTATGTAGGTCATTGGATTCGTCTTGACACCAGCTACAACAATATGTAATAAAAAATACTTAGTGGTGTTTAAAAAATTAACATAAACATATTTTTTTATTAAAAAAAAAAATTTTTGTAAAATTTTTTTATTGGGATTTATAGATGACTGAGTATCGATTAACTTTTGTTGGAAACATTTTCTTGCCAGATTATCCGAAATGTTCAAAACATCGTGGTGACAATTGGGCATTTGCGTCGAAAAGCTGATAGAACTACTTTTGCATCATTCTATTATTATTCTACTATCGCCTGTTGTCTCTTAATTGGTCGGCGTCTTTAATCGAAAAAATTTTTTTTTCTAAAAAAAATCATTTTCAAAATTTAAAAAAAATTATAAATTTTCAAAATTGTTTGCATAAATTTTAGGGGCCCAAAAATACGATATCACTTTTACTCCAATCATGTTTTGATATCTTTTTGTCATTCGTGGCTTACGTAGAAGAGAATCATAGAGATGATTCGAAATATATCGACATTGAATTACTAAAAACTGTCTCAAATTCAAACGTGCAAGTTCGTGCAAATGAAATTGATTTTTTCGGACACTTTAGACTTCTATAAAGATGTTCCAACATGTTCCATCCTAAAGGTATTTAAAGGTTTTTTTTGCGAGACTGTCAAAGTTTGATTGCTATATACGTTTGAAGTATACTTTCATTTTTAAGCAAATAAACAATATATTTAAGTTTTATTTGAGTTTTGTCCTTTTGGTTCATGCTGGTATCCATCATAGAATGAAAAATTCCACAAATATTTCCACTACTAGATGTTCACAACGAGATATACTAATGAATAGTGAGGTGTCGAACGACGATGAAGAAATACGAAGTTGAAAAATGAGTTGTTCGTGGGGGTATATTTTATTATGGGGTGATAAAAAGGAAAAACAGCTGTGGTTCATCTTACCTGGTACCTTACCTCTCATTTACCGAAGCGGGAAATTTTCCTGCTGGATTTCCATTTTTTGGGTTTTGTCCAGCTAAATCGCCCGTTTAGACCACTGTGCGCCGTATCCCGTCCCGAGCGCCACTGGCGGAAACTCGTGTCGCGCGAAGATATTTTGCTGTCTGGTTCGAAAAAAACGTCGACCATGCAAACTTCACAGGGGGGTTTCTCAAGATAAAAGTCTGCTCTTTCGCGTGGTATAGTTCAATTTTTCGCTGGACCCTTATTTTTTGAGATAAATTCGGAAATATCCGCAAAAATTGGTGCAAAAGTGGTGCATCTCCGTCCTTAATCATTGTTTAAACATGTTTAAACAATCGTAATGTATTAATATTGGATATCACTGTATTCGGGAAAGTCTACAGAATCTTTTGCTGTAAAGAACAATTCAATATCTTTTATAATAACATCGCAATATTTGTTTAAAGTTGAAAAATATGTCTTTTTTTTAAACTCCATTTTCTCAAAAACTGGACGTATAGGAAAAATTTTAAAACCAGATTCGGAATCAGCGCGGAAAACTCTACAAGAATCGCATAGTGGGAATCGAAATACTTTTTGGCTGTTGGACAGTGTAATCCGTCGAGGATACAACGTAATTTATTTTTCTCATCATACGATAACACTGTCCAACACCAAATTTGATTTCAATATACTGTTGGGTCCTTCTTATAGAGTTTTTTGCGCTGATTCCGAATCTGGTTTTAATTTTTTTCCTATACGTCCAGTTTTTGAGAAAATGGAGTTTTAAAAAAAGACATATTTTTCAACTTTAAACAAATATTGCGATGTTATTATAAAAGATATTGAATTGTTGTTTACAGCAAAAGATTCTGTAGACTTTCCCGAATACAGTGATATCCAATATTAATACATTATGATTGTTTAAACATGTTTAAACAATGATTAAAGACGGAGATGCACCACTTTTGCACCAATTTTTGCGGATATTTTCGAATTTATCTCAAAAAATAAGGGTCCAGCGAAAAATTGAACTATATCACGCGAAAGAGCAGACTTTTATCTTGAGAAACCCCCCTGTGAAGTTTGCATGGTCGACGTTTTTACCGAACCAGAAAGCAAAATATCTTCGCCCGACATGCGTTGACGCCAGTGGTGCTCTTCCACTAGCGCGGTCGTTCGTCGGGATACGGCGCGGCGCGCTGCGGTGAAACGGCGCGTGGCTATAAGCGCGCAATTATGTCAGCTTACTTAAATGTAATATTTTATTAAATGTTATACTATTGTTATTTATTATTTATTAGTATATTTATTCTGTATAAATTATTTTTGTATTTTTTAATGTTAGTCTCTCGTTTATAGTATATTTAATACAAAAAATACCTTTTGTAACAAAAAAATAATTTATTCACACACTGTTCGGCGTCGACCGACGGTCGGAGGCGCCTGACGCTGGAACCGCTCAGTAATGAGCGCGCGAGAACGGCAATGAAAAGGATCGTGAGAATGAGGGAGAGATATTAGTTTCAGAGTGGAGTTCACACTGCACTTTATTTCAAACTGGAGTCGCCGACTGGATCGAAACTACGGAATTCTTGCGCGTGCGAGGGTCTGCCTTGGAGCGCGACGGAGATCTTGTGCGAACCTTGACAAGGGCCGCCGCGGACGGAGATCTTCACGCGTTCGTCGGAGATCTTGGCGCGGGAAGAATCCCGGATCGCGACGCGAACAAACCGAATCGTCTGCAACTCGAAAGAATTGGCGAATGGATAGTTCCAGAAAGTGCGGTGATCGTCGCGAACAAACAACGTAGATAAAAATGAGACTGTGTTACTTGACCGATTGTCTTAACTCGAAGAACTGATGGGAAGAGGCTCGCTCCGCCAAGGGAGGGCCTTTAAATATTCGCCGAAACGGCAGGCGGGGTCGCACGCGATTGGTTCCGGATCGATCGCGTGATCCGGGAAGACGACGGTTCAAGATTCGAATAGTGGAGATTTGCCGGTGATGGGAGCTGACAAACACACCGTAGCCTCGCGCTACGGTTACGCATGATCGCTACGCGACTCTAAACAGGGTTGAAAAAAGAGCAGAGCGAACGGGGCTCGACGGTTGGCGTGCCGACCGGCAAATTCACAATTCGAATCTTGAACACACACTACACTATTACACTATTTACAATGCTAATATATATGTGTACACTATTCAGATATAATACACTATATCGATTTAATATGGAGCAAACTATTTTAATTATGTATTTAAGTCAATAAAAATAGTCCCGTTTATATTGTGTTTGGACTTATTTTACTCGGAAGAATCTCGAGTGTTCATTGGCACTATAATTACAATACATAGATAAGATGACAATTACTGAAAATAAAATTTTTCAGTCACCGCATTGCAGACTTTCCTTACATTGTATGTATTCCGTTGTCCGTAGACCGTCATTTATTTCAAAATATGTATCGTGTTGGTTCTTAAGAAAACTGATGCCAGAGTTCAGTTTCGGCTTTGTGTTCGTTGAAATCAGTCGTGTCAAGCATTTCAAATCTGCATTGCTACGTATAAAACTTCATAAAAAACATTTATAGTTATTTATAGTATTTTAGTTGTTCTGTATATAATATATGTATTTTAGTAGTGTATTATATATGAATAGTGTACACATATATATTAGCATTGTAAATAGTGTAATAGTGTAGTGTGTGAATAAATTATTTTTTTGTTACAAAAGGTATTTTTTGTATGAAATATACTATAAACGAGAGACTAACATTAAAAAATACATAAAATAATTTATACAGAATAAATATACTAATAAATAATAAATAACAATAGTATAACATTTAATAAAATATTACATTTAAGTAAGCTGACATAATTGCGCGCTTATAGCCACGCGCCGTTTCACCGCAGCGCGCCGCGCCGTATCCCGACGAACGACCGCGCTAGTGGAAGAGCACCACTGGCGTCAACGCATGTCGGGCGAAGATATTTTGCTTTCTGGTTCGGTAAAAACGTCGACCATGCAAACTTCACAGGGGGGTTTCTCAAGATAAAAGTCTGCTCTTTCGCGTGGTATAGTTCAATTTTTCGCTGGACCCTTATTTTTTGAGATAAATTCGAAAATATCCGCAAAAATTGGTGCAAAAGTGGTGCATCTCCGTCTTTAATCATTGTTTAAACATGTTTAAACAATCATAATGTATTAATATTGGATGTCACTGTATTCAGGAAAGTCTACAGAATCGTTTGCTGTAAACAACAATTCAATATCTTTTATAATAACATCACAATATTTGTTTAAAGTTGAAAAATATGTTTTTTTTTCAAAGCCATGATTTTCAAAAACTGGACGTATAGGAAAAAAATTAAAACCATATTCGGAATCAGCGCAAAAAACTCTATAAGAAGGACCCAACAGTATATTGAAATCACAAAAAAAGTTGAAATTTGTTGGACAGTGTAATCTACGAGGTGAAAATGAAAAAGGTTTGTCGTTCGTAAGCGTTAATTTCATCGTGTTTTCTACGTTTGGCTCTGCAGGTCTCTGTGCGTTAATGTACGTCTTATTAAACAACTCGCGTGCTCGTGTCTTAATCTCAGCCGAAAGGCTCTCGTCGAAATGCATGTCGTCGGTACTGATGCACGCGTTAACCTTATCTACCTCAATGTTCATAATGTCGGCTATATCGTTGCGTTCTACCGTTTCTTCTCCACTCAACGATAACTTGGCAATTTTCATGAAGTCGCGTTGTTCCGGCCGATCTAGATCCGGCTGATCCGCTCCCACCGACATCGCGTAGTCGAGCGGATGACGTCACGTCAGCCGCTCGACTCCCCACTTCGCGATACGCCGAACGCGTGATTTTCGGTTACGCACCTGCTGATCGAGATCACCAGATCTTTGTTAACGGCCAACGCGGATCTACCTTCGTGACACCGCTCTTCGCTTAAGCGCTACACCAGTCGAACTCTTCATTCGTGGCACCGCATTCTCACATCATTTAATGTATCTCATTGTTGTGATTTGTTGAGTACGCTCATTAAACGTGTGTGTTAAACAACGTGTACTAGCTGCAATTTATAACCCACTGAATCCCACTGATCGTCGTATCCGATCTCCAACACGCGTCCTAAAACTAATGGGTTTTTCATCGTTTCATCCGGTACAATTCTCAACGTAACATAATATTTTACTGCGTCATAAATAATCGTAGCTCGCATCTTTCCTAACACGTTCAAATCACTACCGTTAATTCCATGAAACCTATCTGAATCGCGATCGGTCTTAAAACACATTCTCGGAATGTAACCCCCTTTAACAAAACTAATCGGGCTCCCTGAATCAATTAGTGTGTTTACTTTTGTACTGAAACCACCGCTCTCGCTACTTATCTGTAATTCTACCGCACGCCGAAAGTCATCGTCTTCTTTCCGCCCACGGGTAATGTAGTTGACTTCGCCCCTCGTTGTCTGTGTGCTGCATTGATTTGCTCGATGACCCATCTGTCCGCACGTGAAACAGGAACCCCTTTCTCTTGCTGGCTTCGTACAATCAGCTGAGAAGTGACCGGGCTCGTTGCAATTAAAACATCTCCGCCCGGTGCTCGCTGATCCTTGTCCTTCCCTCGGCGATGGCCTTCCCGGTCCTTGTCCTTCCCTCGGCAATAGCCTTCCTGATCCGACAGCTGAAGGGCCTATTGTTTGGTGGCGTATTGGTGGTCTACCAGATCCATCCAACGGTGCAACTTTTCCTGACAGCAAAACTACTTCCGATAGTCGCGGTCTTCCCGCCGGCAACTTGACGTTAGTGAAAGCCGGCAGTACTTCGTCCACGGACTTATAACACTGCACCTTAGCTTGTATTTGCAATTCCCTATTCGGTATACCGCCAACGACGTAGCTAAGTAATTCTGTTTCCGAAACAGGCACTCGTTTTGCAAGGATTGTCTTATCATGCACGTAATCGGCGAAAGATTCTTCCACGGCCCATTTCCTCGTTTCAAGCTCGCGTCTCAAACATAAAGGATCTAGTCGTTGCCCGTACAGCCTCTTCAACTCTTTCAAAAGCTCATCGGTGCCTAATTCTACACAGTCCATTCTAGAATGATACCACTTCAATGCGCGACCCGTCAATCTGCTACACACTTCGCTTGGTGGTTCGCTGCTTTCGCTTGGTGGTTGTCCAACTCGTACGTCGACAGGAGTCCTCTCACCTGTTTCTCCCACCGGCCAAAGTCCTTACTATTTCCACCAAATTCACCCACTATGTCTTTCAACTCTTGCCACTTCTTCACTCTCGTCCGTCCAGATGCGCTTGCTTCTGATCTTGGCGTCTCCCGTAACAACGGCAATTCTCTCCTAAACAGTTCGTTCTCTCGTACAACAACGTCTCGTTCTCTCCTTAGAACGTCTAATTCGCGTAAAGTTATCTCGTCCACCAGCCCTCTCGTATCGGGTCGGTGGCGAGTCTCGTCGCTCGTCCCCGCAACCGGTTCTTCCGTGCACCCACCATCTGTCATAGCTAATTCTTCCACTGTGACACCAGCACCCAATAAACGTTTTATCAGTTCGGCCTTCGTACCAGTCGATTGCAAATTCTTTGCTTTCAGCTTCTCTTTCAGTTCCGGTACCGTAAGAGAACAACTCATTTTAAAACGACACGGTATGAAATTTCACACAAACGTCTGTCACGTAACTTCACGTAAAACCGACTTGAAATTGAAATTGCGAAACGACTGTCTCAATCCCACTTCTGAAAATTATAAGGAGGCTGGACACGGAATTCGTAAATATATTTGACACGACGTGATGCTTCGTCAATCGCTCGCAAGGGACTGTCTATTTTATTTTAACAAAATCACAACGTAAAACATACATTTGTTAACAAAACATTAACGCAACATGCAAATCAATAAAAACATATATGACACGTAAATCGATAAAAACATATACAGGGTGTCCCAAAATTCGTGAAAATCCCGAAAGGGGTTGGTTCCTGACACCATTTCAAGCGACATTTTCCTTTGCAAAAATGTTATCCGCGGCTTTGTTTAGGAGTTATTAACGAAAAACACGGACCAATCAGAGCGCGACCTAGACGCGAGTTGCCACAGTCGGCCAATAGACATTTGGCGCGCCGAGCCGATTGTGGCAACTCGCGTCTATGTCGCGCTCTGATTGGTCCGTGTTTTTCGTTAATAACTCCTAAACAAAGCCGCGGATAACATTTTTGCAAAGGAAAATGTCGCTTGAAATGGTCTCAGGAACCACCCCCTTTCGGGATTTTCACGAATTTTGGGACACCCTGTATAACACTTAAACATTAAACTCACACTCAGTCATGTGACATGCACACTTACATCATTCTTACAACATCTTAGAAAATATATAAACAATCAAAATATAAATTTTTATAATAATATTAAAATTTATTTTCTCTTACATCATCTCCCCATTCTTGCAGACTCTCCACCAGAAGGTCCACTTGCCTTCGGCGCCGCCCTTTGAGCTTGCGCTCAGCAGCCGTGGGAATGGGTGGGTGAGGAGAATTAGAACCGGAAGGGGAATCAGGGGGGGATGACGAAGGAACGGGACCAGGAGAAAGATGGAGTACAGAAATGGCGGGATCAGGAGAAAGATGGCGTACAGGAGAAGGGGAGTGGGGGTTGGATGGGGCAGGATCATCAGGAAGGGGGGATGGGGAGGTGGCTGCTGCAAGGCCCAATTCGGAGGCATCCGTATGCATTCGTAGGTGATGCCTCCGAATATATAAGCGCAAGCTTTGGAGTCTCCTCGGCTTCAGCGGAACCACATACGCCGCGTTGGATATATAGCGCACGCTGTCCATTGTGATGGTTCCGCTGCTGCTGGTGGAATCCGGATAGACTTCAAGGAACCCCTTTAATATCTTTCGATATATATTGGGGTGATCCTTGAAGTCTTTGGGGTAGCCGTACTTCTTCTGCGACATTCTGCAAAAAGATATGTAAGGGTCATTCCATGCCGAATCGATCAATTTTTGCAGGCACCATCGCCGATTTTGTTCTAAATGAAATACGTTGTAGTCCATGTGAAATTAGGGGGGGTTTAATCGTATACAGTCTGCTGGTATGGTCTCGAGACCAGCGATATAGTTAACGGACCATAATAGCGGTGCGCTCGACCCGCCTCTACCTGAAACGGGGGTACACGGCGTCCTTTACCAGCTCACTTGTGACGCCAATTTTAATGATACCATCTTTTTCAGGGGCTCATTTTAAAGTGTTTTAGCGTACAAACCCCCTGGTTATCTGCGATAGTATTATAGTTAGCGGCCAGGTCTAGGGTACGCGTGCATTCGCGGAGCGCGGTGGAGGGGAGCGCAGTGGCGGCGAGGGAGTACCGTTAGGCGCGGCGCGTCATGGGTTCGCTCAGGGGACAGGCGCGTTCCATGCTATTCCTGCATGAGAACGTGACACAAGCATACAGAAAATCTTCAAATTCTCTCTCCTACAATACAAATGATCATCTTCATGATAAAAAGTGACACTAATAATTATGTAGCAAATTAGGAAAGACGTCTCGCCAATTGGAAACTCAATTATCGAAATTGTTATTGTTATATTTATAAAAAGAAAAAGCGACGTACAAACAGACCCTACCTATCTAGAAAACAGATCACTACCGGCGGGAACGCCTGGCGTTCTCACGGCCACTGTACTTGTCAAAATATACTACGTGAGAAATAGAACAATAAAAAAACGGTTGTTTATTGACTCACTACTTGTTGGGGGAATGAGAAGCTGCGTTAGAGTTCTGAAATCAAAAAATGAGACAAAAGATATTAAAATCGATTCGTAAAATTCCATTGGAATATGAAAAGATTTTAATGTAAATACTATTTAAATGATTTTCGAAATATAAAAAGTGTGTAGGTAGTACAATTTTTTATTAATACTTTGAAAAGAAAATGTTGAATAATAAAGATTAATTATTAAGATATCTCTTGGTAGTTACATTCTCTCCCCCTTGAAGAAAGCACGACACGTTGCCCTATAGCTTTCGATGTCGTCTTTGGTCATCAAAGTAGGTAGCCTCAGGAGTTTGGCAGCTTCGAAGTATTCTGTACCCTTAGGGTTTATGACAGAAAGAACAAATTCAATTAATCTCAATCGACCAATCGTCAAAAAATAAATTCGAATTAATAGAAAATAAATAATTCAAGTCGTATCACATCGTCGCTACACGTCCCGTCATTCAAGTTACGCAATCGCGTCAAAAACTGAGACGGCTTCCCATCAGTGAGTACCTCGCCCTTCAATAATCTACTAAGCTACTTAAACAGCACATAGCTAAGGTGAAAGCTGCAGGTTTATGTGTAAGTGAAAGATATTTGTGGTGTATTAGCAGAGATTACAAAATTAGTCATTTTCTGAACAAATGTGACGCAGAAGTACAGATCATGAAGAGGAAGAAGATTGATAATAGCGGTGCTTCTTTTTACAATATTTTGACAAAAAATACAAGCGAATTAGCAAAAATTGAAAGTATTGTAAAGGCTTTGAAATCAGATGATTATAAGACAAAGTACAGGCTGAGGCGCTAGAAACAGGCCACCTGAATAACTCGGCTGCTATTGGTGTTAGGAAGAAATGCATCAGATGGAACTTGCTTGGTGTCGAGGGGGCATTAATGTTAGTAGCTTTTTTGTAGGTGGACGCGTAAAGGACATATGATGGTCACCTTCATTTTTTTAAATGGAATGAGGTATTTTTTACTACATCAATCGATGCAGCTGGACATTCGTTATAAAAAAAATGCTAACCTATGTATGTCGAAAAATTAGTAGTTCAGGAGATATTTAAATTTAAATAACTCTAAAATACCATTACATACTGTGTCGTAATAAGACGTTACACAAGTAAGTAAACACTAACGTCTTAGTACGACAGTAATGGTATTTTAGAGTTATTTAAATTGAAATATCTCTCCTGAACTACTAATTTTTCGACATACATAGGTTAGTACTTTTTTGTAACGAATGTCCAGCTGAATCGATTGATGTAATAAAAAATACCTCATTCCATTTAAAAAAATGAAGTTGACCTTCATATGTCCTTTACGCGTCCACCTACAAAAAAGCTACTAACATTAATGCCCCCTCGAATCCAAGCAAGTTCCATCTGATGCATTTCTTCCTATTACCAATAGCAGTCGAGTTATTCAGGTGGCCTGTTTCTGGTGCATCACCCTGTATATGATACTACGATAGATAGTCGATTTAGAAGTGGGATAGAAAGAGAAGAGTTGATGGAACAAGTTAGGAATAAGTTTTTACTTTTTCTCCTGAAAAGCCTTAACGAATTACCATTTCTTTGCACTGAATAAATACTTAGCCAGCTAAGCGATAAAGATTTAAGAATTTTATTAGTTACTTGTAAGCTTTTCAATAAATAGCATGCCGTAGGTATATAAATAGTAGGCCGGCAGCCAGATTCCTACGTACAGCCTCTCGAATCTTCTGCTGCATCTGTTGACCTTGCTGACGCTTAAATGCGTAATTGCGCGATGCCTGGTAATTCTTCCTCGCTCGCGACCCACGGGTCTGCTGTCGACCAGAGGGATTTCGCGTCGACTCCGTCCGCTTGAAACGAAGCTCCTCAAAGCCGTCTCTGCTAGGATGAGACTCCTCCTCCACCTTGCGACCAAAGTCGGAACGCGTTGTCGTTCTATTAATGGCGGGTCTGTAATCAATATCCAAATAACGGAGATAAATTATTCCTCGATAACGTAAAAATATGAACTCATGTTGAAGCGTCATTTTGTGTTGAAAAAAACCTTGTAATTTCATATACGTATATGCGGATCTAGCGATATGTGTGCCACCGCATTCTCGCACAGGCACGCCGGCATCCTTAATTGGACAAAAAATTGGTACTTCAAACTTTTTTTTTGCTATATATATATATATATATATATAGACTATATATAGACTTGCACCGTGCAGTCGTGTTAGGTCCACCACATTTTCCGGGTACTACGCTGTAAAATCTTCCCCTCAAAATAGCAGGAAGTATAGCCGGTATCGCTGAGGATTGCTGAGCACCCACCTTCCTCTTCACTCACGAATGAGTTGCTTCCCACGTCGAAAGAACTTCCTGAACTTGAACTCATGATTGAACTCACTACACTGATTAATAATAATATTCATAATGTGTCACGGAACACACAGAACACTTCTTTCACTGGTACTAAATATATTTAGTACTTTTGCACTCTACTATCTATGTGAATGATTGCATAAGCAAAGTAACCGCGACGGTTAAAAAAACATATTTTTAAATAAAGGAAAAAAAATGGTGATTATAATTGATTAATAAAGTTTAAAAATTTAACAATCCAGTACGAACTTATGCAATCATTTGATATTTAACAAAAAATTATAATCTCTAAACAAGCTCTCCGATACTCTCTACGCGAATGCTTGCTAAGAACTGATTCGCAGTTTTCTTCTCGAAGCGGCTCAACGCAGCAAGAAAACAAATGCCAAATTCGGAAAGAGAACGTTGAAAACAAACGCTACACGATAACAAATGCAAAACGCGACACGAGAGCAACGTTCGAAAGAACGAGCGTAACGGCCAGAGCCAGAAATCCCTATTTCACATGTATCTAAAATCTAAGATCAAATAAAATATATTAATTGGTAGAGGTGTGCGAGATCCCGGTCGGGACGGGAATTTCTCGCGGGATTCCCGAAAGTCTCGGAATTCCCGAAAATATCTTTGATTCCCGACATTTTGAAATTTTCCATACTTCCAATAATTGCAAGAATCTGAATGCCATTGTGTTCTCGAAGATTACATATCTTATTAGTCGGGAATGTTTATGTTAGTAATACTGTAGAAAGTAATTGCGAATGACGATACTTTCGGGAATCCCAAATATTATTCTATATCCCGTACATTGTCGGGAATCCCGAAAATTCTCGGGAATCTCGCACACCCCTAGTTAATACTTCATTACTATGGTATGTGACTAGAATGTGTTACATAAAAAGGAAAAGTACAAATACGAAACGGAGAAGAAAGTACAGGAGAAGAACAAGATATAATACAACTAAAGATACATGCACAGAACTAAAAAGAGAAAAAAGAAGACAGGGGCGTACTGCAGGCTCGTTGCCCACGCTAATAACAGCCAAAAAGTATTTCGATTCCCACTACGCGATTCTTGTAGAGTTTTCCGCGCTGATTCCGAATCTGGTTTTAAAATTTTTCCTATACGTCCAGTTTTTGAGAAAATGGTGTTTAAAAAAAAAGACATATTTTTCAACTTTAAACAAATATTGCGATGTTATTATAAAAGATATTGAATTGTTCTTTACAGCAAAAGATTCTGTAGACTTTCCCGAATACAGTGATATCCAATATTAATACATTACGATTGGTTAAACATGTTTAAACAATGACTAAGGACGGAGATGCACCACTTTTGCACCAATTTTTGCGGATATTTCCGAATTTATCTCAAAAAATAAGGGTCCAGCGAAAAATTGAACTATACCACGCGAAAGAGCAGACTTTTATCTTGAGAAACCCCCCTGTGAAGTTTGCATGGTCGACGTTTTTTTCGAACCAGACAGCAAAATATCTTCGCGCGACATGAGTTTCCGCCAGTGGCGCTCGGGACGGGATACGGCGCAGCGACGGGATACGGAGCGGCGAACGACCGTTCTGGTGGTGAGCGCCACTGGTGACAACGCATGTCGGGCGAAGATATTTTGCTTTCTGGTTCGAAGAAAACGTCGACCATGCAAACTTCACAGGGGGGTTTCTCAAGATACAAGTCTGCTCTTTCGCGTGGTATAGTTCAATTTTTCGCTGGACCCTTATTTTTTGAGATAAATTCGGAAATATCCGCAAAAATTGGTGCAAAAGTGGTGCATCTCCGTCTTTAATCATTGTTTAAACATGTTTAAACAATCATAATGTATTAATATTTGATATCACTGTATTCGGGAAAGTCTACAGAATCTTTTGCTGTAAAGAACAATTCAATATATTTTATAATAACATCGCAATATTCGTTTAAAGTTGAAAAATATGTCTTTTTTTTAAACTCCATTTTCTCAAAAACTGGACGTATAGGAAAAAAATTAAAACCAGATTCGGAATCAGCGTGGAAAACTCTATAAGAATCGCATAGTGGGAATCGAAATACTTTTAAAAAGTTGAAATTTGTTGGACAGTGTAATTATTAGGGGTGTGCGAGATAGGCGCCCGAACAGGGACCTGAGAAAAGAAAGCAGTCAGAGCGCCGCACTAAATTATGCCGATCAATTATTGCGTGCGAAATCAATGTAAAAAATTTTTTTTCTTTCCTTTCCGTTACTATTGTGTGAACTTCCGTTGCGAGCGTTCCACGGGTGAATTTTTTCTTCTTTTATTTTGTAATTAGTCTATTCTAGTACGAGCGTAATCAAGCGATTTTCTTGTTCCTTTTTTCGGCTATACCGTAGCAAGCTTAATCGAACGACTTCCTTGTTCGGCTTTACTGTTGCGAGCGAATCTTTTTCTTCCCGCTGGAATACATTACGCGTCACCATGGGGCTCTCATGGATGTACCGCCTGAAGATGGACAGCTCATCAGCGAGTTAAACACGTTTGGAATCGGTACGGGAAGGGATCGTAGTCCAGATGGGACAAAGGCTGGTAGCCTACGTGCGCTGAAATCCTGAAACCTGAAAACTGAAATAATCACTTGGCAGCAGGACTCTTCAATGCTAACACGTCCACCCCACACCGTTATGCACCAGATGGGAAAGTGGAACTGTCATTTCGTCGGACGCGATCCGCATGGATTTCTGGAACGCGTCCACGAGCTCCAGAAGGCCTATCGATTAACGGACTTCCGGATGCTGGAGGGATTTCCCAAGCTGCAACGCCACCTCGACCGACAGATCGTCGACCGATACCAAGGTCCAAATGAGCCGATACGCTCCTACATAACCGCCATGACAACCTTGCTGCGGAGATACAGAGGGTATTCTCCCGAACGATAGTTGGACGGTCTGTATTGCCATATGCGGGACAAGTTTTAACTAAAGATCAGAAGGAGCGACTTCACAGACATCCATCAATTAATACAACATGTCGGAGAGGTTGAGGAGATACTCCGCAGAATGCATAGCGGAACATTCTCGAGCCCGGTCAACCGTCAACCAACTCGCAGGACCGCGCTAGTTGCCATCAGCTCGTATATCCGGAGCACGCATTATTGGCGGTGCTATCAGCCAGGGCACTCCACTTCAACTGCAAGAATGAGCCCGTAAAGTTCTGCTCGTTCTGCGGCAGAGAGAACGTGCTGACACGCGACCGTGCCCACGGGAGCACCAGGGAAACGAGCCACGGACCGGGCCCGTCTAGCCAGCGAACCGGCCCCCAAGATCTCCGATAACCGGAGCAGCTGTCACTGTCGGCAATTAGTGGAATAGAGCTCTCGTCGATCCAGGGTCGGTCTGTTCATATGTAAATACCATCATGGCTCGACAAAGTCCGAGACTCATCTAGACTGCAGCATTTCCGGAACCGGAATCATCAACGGCATCCCGAGTAATGTAATCCAGGAAGGATGCCTGTACCATCACGTGCTACACACACTCGACTTCGACGACGATCCAGCACCGGACGAGTGGAAACTGTGCGTAGCCACATGCTACCGCCCTCGCGTCCTCTGCGAATCCCACGACGATCCGTGCGCCGGCCACCTGGGGATGGCAAAAACTCGTCTCTGCCGCTTGTACCACTGGCTCGGAATGCTCCGCGACGGTCCGAACCTCCGAGAGCTGCCAAAAACACAAGGCTCTCCAACAGTTACCAGCCAGCCTGATGCATGCCACACCTGTCGACCAGCTATAGGAGATGGTCTACGCCGACCTAGTAGGGTCATTGCCACGATCCAGTGCGTGCAACACCACCCTGCTCATAATCCAAGATCGGTGCACAAAATGGGTCAAACTACGGCCCCTGGAGAAGGCCCACCGGATCGGCCATCACACGAGTCATCCGAGAACCCGTAGTCGTGCGCCGTGGTTGTTCGACCGTACTCGTTTACCGACAACGGCCGTCAATTCATTGGAAACCAAGTCGAGCATGCGCTCAAAGAATGGGGCGTCAAACAGCGACGCACACCACCCTACGCTCCCCAGTGCAACCCGGTCGAGCGCGTAAACATGGTCGTCAAGACCATGATTAGCCAGAATACCGGCCGATGACAAGAAGCCTGGGATCTGTACTGCCCCAAGGTAGCATTCGTCTACAACATGGACGACTACAGCGACATAGGATACTCGCCAGCGTATCTCAACACAGGGAGGGAGCACATCCCGCCAGGGAGCCTACAATACTAGTCTGGTCCCTGAACAATTACAGTTTGGAGCACCGTCTACGTCGTCTACGAGAAGCACGAGAGTTGCCTCGATGCAACACGGCCCGCAGCTTCCAGGACCAGCCGGAAGCAGTACGACAAGCACCGACGAAACTGGGAACCGAGCGTCGGAGCACTCGTGCTCAAGCGAAGTCATATCCTCTCCGACAAAAAGGCGGAACGGAATGCAAAACCTTCCGAAAAGTACGCGGCCCGTTTACGGCACACCGCAGAGTGTCACCGGTCATCTTCGACCTCCGCGACGGAAGAGGAAAAATAAAAAATACTAAGCACATTCACGTTCGTGGCTCCGACCAACCAGAAGCAGCAGAAACCAGCAGGAAGGAACGAGCAGCAGCCACCCGCCTGCAGATCAGTACTGATCAGGATGACACGCCGATCGGAAGCAGTGATGGTAGGTAAGGCGCTTTTTTCGAGCATGCGCGAGTTTCGTCAGGACCGTATCTACGTCCGAAGTTTGTGGGGAACTGTGGCGGCCTCGGCGGCACCCTACGCCGCGCCGCTGTCACACCATGTCACACAGTGGGCCGAAAAACGGGAATAAAATATTGCAGCATTATTTATGGGCTCAGGGTTATAAAAAAGTAGGTCGTTGGATTCGTCTTGACGCCAGCTATAACATTATGAAATTATGCGAAATTAGCGAGGTGGCCAAGGTACCCGATCTTCGTACATGACTGCGGCCGTCTGAGGCTAGAATAGTCGCGCATGCGCGAAAAAAGCGCCTTACCTACCATCACTGATCGGAAGTAGCAGCCGGCGAGATGGAAACGTTCCTTCAACAACTGGAGAAGGGCTATCGGAGGTACGGGGACTACGTCCACGTAGAGCCCCCCCCAGCCACCAGGATCAAGCCCGGCAACACAGCCACGGTTAACAACGCCACCAGCTCGTTCGACGCAGTTTCAAGAGCAATATCTGGAACGAAGATGACCTGGCCCAGGATGCGGGGCCAATGCCAGGCCGATAGCGACCATATACCGAGCCGCCAACCATGGCTTAACGTAAGGGGCAACCACGCCATCTGCGCGCAAATCGGATCGCGATCCTCCCTCACCGTCCCGAGCGCCGTACAATCGCGATCGCATAATCGGTCAAGCCTCCCCGTGGTGTCTCTCTTCCGAAGAAAGAGAGGGATACGACGAGGCAATGATCCGTCGCGAGCCGCGTCTAAGCGAGTGCGATTTTTTTTTTTAGACAGGTTGAGTCCTGTGTTATTAACCTGGAGATTTTTGCGTAAAAGTTTCCCAGAGCTTTATTGCTCTGTACACTTTTGTAGTAATTATATATAAGATTTGATCCTGTGAGGGCTCAGTTTAGCCTTAGCTAATATTGAATTATTATTAGCAAGAAAATTTTCAAATAACTTTGCTATACTCTATGAACCATACTAATAGTTTCGCCATGAGAAGTTTGATATTGCTGCGATGAATGAGAAGCAGCCTTGACTTTGAAAGCAGTATATATGTTAGCTTACAGCTTGAACACTAGGGTGCTGCAGGAGGGTGTCTGATGAGAGTTGTAACAGGAAATTCTATGGATCTTCAGATATCTTCGGGAGTAGTAGAGAATCTTCGAGAAGGTTCCAGATCTGGGGGGAACACACTCTCCATGATCCTTGCTTCCGTTTTCGATTTACATATGACGCGCTGAAACGCGATTTCACCGGAATTCGCCTGGAGCAGCTCTTGTCAGAGTTCCGACTCTCGCCAGTTCTTCTCAGCCCAAAATCGAATCCCCCGGGCGTTTCCGGGGCGCGTGAATTCGTAACCCGTCCCTCGGGCGCTTCCGTAAGAGGGTTACGACTAGGGTTGCCATATTCTAGTATCGCCAGGCTTCTTACCCTTCCGCCCCTCGTCCAGCTTGTCTGCTGAGTCCGCTCCACTCTTCCCACTAACTCTGACGCGTACCGCTAACTTAGCTTGCTCCACGTGGTACGCGTCAGTGTTAGTGGGAAGAGTGGGGTGGGAGGGTAAGGGGCCTGGCGAGACTAGAATATGGTAACCCTGGTTACGACACCCCCGCTTCGATTAGCCGTGTGTCTTGGGCCGCCCTGCACACTGGACCGTCCGCCCCCGTAACGACGTCTGCACTGTGGTCTAGTATCAGATCCAGTACCGCGCCTCTGTTCCGTAATCCCGCACCGCATCTCACAAGGAGAGCGCAAGGCCTTCGGGTCACCGATTTAGTTGAGATTTCGTATACTTAAAGATTATGATCTCCCTTTCACGAATATATACCATTATAGGGGCCAACACTCAATAATTGTTGAGATATTTATAAACAAAGTTTTTTCACAACCAGTACTAAAAATATGCTTTTGTAGAGAAAGTATACAACGAGTAATATCCTGGTGTAGTGGCAACGCACTAGAATTACTACCCGGTGGGCTAGGGTTCGATTCCCGCCCGGGAAAAAATATTTTTTTATTTATTTATATTATCTATTCGCTGTGTAACATTGACTTGTTCATAAGTTATTAAATATTTATTACAAATCAAAGAACAAAAGTTTTAATAAATTATAAACAAATTAACCGAAATGAATAAAATAGTAAATTACCCTCTCGTGTCTGGAAAGAGAAGAAATAAAGTAAATATAGGAAGAGAAAATATGGTATACGATAAATTTAATAATATTGTACTTACAATTACATATTTTTAATTATAATACTGGTGCATGTCGTAAGAGAATGCGAAACATAATACGCAGAAACAGCTTGCACGTCGAATAAGTGCAGTATTATTGCATTGGCACCTGCTTCTTTGTACATTTATGGGAAAACAGATTTGATTGACGTTTTTAAAAATTTATCTTTCTGCTGTAAATCCGGCTACATACCATGCATGTTCCAGCACAGATTGAAAAATTAGTGCACATAATTGTTTGTATATTATTGTTAGAGAAAGATTTAATGAACAATTATTTTGTTCACATAAGTTTGGGCAATGATTTTTTAAATGTTTGATACATAGGTTTCTTGCGTGATCTTTCTATTAATCCTCTACAGAATCTTCGTGCGCGCCTTCTTTGAATTGTCGAACTTCTCAAATCATAGCCAAGGGAACTGTTTGTTATTGTAAGAGTTGATAAGGTAACTCGCCTGCATCAGAATGAGTTCTTCAGCCAGTCAAGAACCGTCCACAGGCAGAGTAAAGAGTAAAAATGAATGTGCAAGCTCCTAGTTCATCGGTTAATATTTGTGTCGCGGGCAATAGTGCAATTAATAGTAATTCCAATGAAAAGCAACAATTAAGGGATGCTTTATCATATGTGGAAGACTATCTTCGTAATGCCAATTTAATCACAAATGAAGTGTCCACGACAATTTCCGATGCAGCCATAGCAATCGGTACAAAAATTATTGAAAATATAATTGACATTCTTACCGAATACGACGTACGGCAAGAGGAATGTCTCATTGATATCGATGAGCCCGACAGTGATTGTGAGAATGTATACGACGAAACCACGCATGTCGATTCTTCGGAAGAAGAGTGGCGTGACCACAGATTGAAAGAAAAACCGCACCATTTGTTTAATATTCCTTTAAAAAATAAAATCAAAGTAGTTACACTGGCACGTCAGAATCCTTCGTGGAGCTTAAAGACATTACGGAGGAACGGCAGCAAATTTTTAAAAAGAAAAGATGATATATTGCGTTGGGAGAAACAAATTATCACTGGAGGAACGATTTTTGATAAATACAATGCTATTAACCAATGGACTTACGATCGGTTTAAAGAAGCCCGCCAAAATTTACAGCAAGTCACTACCCGTCAATTGCAACAATGGGCTTTAGCAGGTGCCAGGCAATATCAATCTGACGAATTTAAATTTAAAGCTTCCCCTCGGTGGATTACATTATTTTAAATATAAACATAGAATTCGACAAAGGAAAATAACTAATTACGTGTCAGTTAGAGATATCGGAAGTTTAAATGACATAATAGAAACTGCTGAAAATTTTCGTAAAATTATCAAACATCTTACACCGCAATTTAATACGAAATATATAATCAACACAGACCAAACTGGATGCCAATATCAATCAACATTTGACAGGACACTAACCATAAAAGGAGAGAAATCAGTTATTGTGAACAGAAAGAACATATCAAAAACAACTCATTCATACACTGCTCAATATAGCATGACAATGTCCGAAAAATTACTACCCCATGTATTTCTATGTATGCAGGAAACCTCAGGAAAATTCGGACCACATGTATTAAAAAAAGTAGACGAACTAACGACTAATTATAAAAATGTAATAATATCGTGCTCGAAATCTGGAAAATTAACGACAGGTATATATACAACGTATTTGAAATCAGTGCTGCAACCTTTTGTGATGGAAGAGAAATTTCTTTTATTAGTTGACTCATGGGGAGGCCAAACAAATGTACAATTATACGACGAATTATTTGTAACAGACACGGGAGACTGTACGTGTACCATCAAAATTATTCCACCCAAATGTACAGCTTTGGTTCAACCATGCGATGTTTATTTTTACCGACAGATAAAAAATTTTCTAAAGAAGATACAGAATTGCACATACTTGATAGATCAAGGAAGAGAAATTGCAACCAGGGAAAATGCAATTAAATTGCATTCTCTAATACACAAACAATTATGTGCACCAGTTTTTCAACCTATGCTGGAATATGCATGGTATGCAGCCGGTTTAACAACAGAAAGACAAATTTTTCAAAACACGAATCAAATCTGTTTTCCAATAGAAGTAGAAAGAACAAAGTGTCAATGCAATAATACTGCACTTATTCGGTGTGCAAACTGTTTCAGCATATTATATTTCGTATGCTTTTACGACATGTACCACTGCTGTAATTAAAAATATATAATTATAAGTACATTATTATTAAATTTATCGTATACCATATTTTCTCTTCCTATATTTACTTTATTTCTTCTCTTTCCAGACACGAGAGGGTAATTTACTATTTTATTCATTTCGGTTAATTTGTTTATAATTTATTAAAACTTTTGTTCTTTGATTTGTAATAAATATTTAATAACTTATGAACAAGTCAATGTTACACAGCGAATAGATAATATAAATAAATAAAAAAATATTTTTTCCCGGGCGGGAATCGAACCCTAGCCCACCGGGTAGTAAGTCTAGTGCGTTGCCACTACACCAGGATATTACTCGTTGTATACTTTCTCTACAAAAGCATATTTTTAGTACTGGTTATGAAAAAATTTTGTTTATAAATATCTCAACAATTATTGAGTGTTGGCCCCTATAATGGTATATATTCGTGAAAGGGAGATCATAATCTCTAAGTATACGAAATCTCAACTAAATCGGTGACCCGAAGGCCTTGCGCTCTCCTTGTCAGTACCGTTCCGCGACCCCTCTTCGCTAATTCCAGTGGGTCTTGTCATAATCGCGCCGAACTGCATCGCCGCCAGAGTGTTGGAATTTTGCGCAGTTTTCACACGCATGTGTGACCAAATCCAGGGATGTACCTACGTCCTCAGTTTGTGGGAAAAGTGGTGAGGAACTATTACGACTATTACTGGCAGGAAAGTACCGGAAAATTTCAGAAGTTCATATCAGGTCGTTAAGTATGAAACTTGACAAAGAAAACGCGAACTTCTTGACATTTGCCAAGTTTCATGCTTAACGACCTGATATATTATATGTGATATGTGTGCATACTAGGAGTGCGCGGGTTCCCGCATATACGGGTTCGGGTCGAGCCGGAGAAAGTCGAGCGAGCTCGAGCGAGTACTCGAGACATCTGAATGTTCGAGTAGCTTGATCGCATCGAGTAGCTTGATCGCATCGGGTAGCTTGATCGCATCGGGTAGCTTGATCGCATCGGGTAGCTTGATCGCGTCGGATGCTTGATCGTCACGGATAGCCGGAGACATTCGGATTACATTATTACATAGATTAGCCAAACTCGGACGCGATCTTTTTATACTCGTGATTAAATTTGATTTCGGTTTCGGCTATGATTCTGATGATTTCGATGATTTTTTATAATGTTATACAAATCAACATTTTGAACAAATAATTACAAAAATTTGTATTATTATGTATTATTAAAGTATTATCTATTATTATTCTTTATTTGAACAATTTTTTAAATAAGTAATCTTTTATAATATTTTTAAATAAGTAATCTTTTATAATATTTTTAAATAAGTAATCTTTTATAATATTTTTACAAGAACGCTAACAGTCGAATGATTTTAATGGCTTTGTTCACGCGACAGAAACGTGCAATTTCCGCACGTCGTTTGTTTTAGCCTTTCCTTTGTTTTGACGGTTAAAACGACTTTGTTGCATTTCAGATTATTGAGATACAGCTAATGTCCGATACTAGGTGCTGTCCGGGGCTAGGGGAACTCCCCCTATATAAATATATATATATATATATAAATATATATATATATATATATATGTATGTACATATATATTGTATATTTCGTCTTATAAAACCGAGTACATAATTTAGGACCGCATTAGTGCGAATTACGAATCGTATGTTTAATCACGAGTATAAAAAGATCGCGTCCGAGTTTGGCTAATCTATGTAATAATGTAATCCGAATGTCTCCGGCTATCCGTGACGATCAAGCATCCGACGCGATCAAGCTACCCGATGCGATCAAGCTACCCGATGCGATCAAGCTACTCGATGCGATCAAGCTACTCGAACATTCAGATGTCTCGAGTACTCGCTCGAGCTCGCTCGACTTTCTCCGGCTCGACTCGACTGTCGGGTTCCCGTAAATTTCGGGAACCCGCGCACTCCTAGTGCATACATATTCAAATTTATTACAACACACACATGTTATACATTCATATTTCAAAATCGAACCTTAAACAAGGTACCCTAATTTAGCCACACTTTCACGTTACTGACGCCAAAAATCGTCGCGCATGAGCGTGAAAACCGTGCAAAATCCCAACACTGGTCGCCGCAGTTTGTTTTGTAGTAATCGTGTCGAACCTCACCGCCGTTGTCCCGTACCACGTTCGCGTGTTGCATCGGCGTACCGCTCTCCGTACCGCTGCTCGACCCGAGTTTCGTGTCGCGTACCGTTTGCATTTCCGCGTTTCCGTTCCGCGATCCCCCAGCGCGGGACCACCAAAACCGACGGCCCCTTACCGTTAGAATAAGCTGCGTAGAATTAAGTACACTGGCAGTGCGTACTCAAAATATCGCCACGCTGACTGTTAGCTTTTTTGTAACCGTAGTTCAAACGATGATCTCCTGCCGCTACCGCCGCCGCGTCATGAGACACCGTCTGTATATAGAATTAATCGAGTTTTACCCGATTTCGACTTCTGTTTATTTTATCTTTGCTCTTGCGCAGACCCTCGAGTGCTCAAGCATCCATGCGAGAGGACATCGCAAAATCGCACCATTACCCAGTGACTTCGGTCGTGAAACTGCGTTTCTGAACGCTCGAATATCTCTTGCTTTAGATTTTTTTTATTTAAGGGTGGAAAAACTGCTCGAGCGAGAGTATGGTGGCACACTCACACACCGCTAGCCACATATACGTACACGAGGATTGCAAGGATCCGGGCAGCTTTAATCCCGTTTCGCTAATACAAGGGTTGGGGCTTCTCCGTAGTCACAATCGCTAGGCAAAAGATCAATCTACCGCGGAAGCTTCCCAAGGTGGCCTACTTTTACGTTTTCGAGAAATAGTAACATTCGACAGCATGATGTCTGCCCAGGAGGCTGTGCACGCCGCACAGTGCGGCGTTCTTATGGCCGGAGTGGACAAAAGTCTGTTCTTGACGGATTCTTATAGGAAATTTGACGCTGATCACGAATATACCATATACTAGGGGTCCCTGAATAGAATTTAACACTTTTTTCCGTAAAATACCGTTTTTTCGAAGTTTTTTGAGTGTTTTCGCGTGAAAAAACGGTTAAACTCCATTCAGTGACCCTTAATACATGGTATATTCGTGATCAGCGTGAAATTTCCTATAAGACTTCAAAGTATCTTTCTTTCGTTTGAGATCACACTGTATATTCCAAGTGATGGAAACAGGGGTCAGTTAAGAAAAATTGCTCTTCAATGCATCATCTACAAAAATGAGGAAACATGACCAAAAATTAAATTGAATTTTATTCAGAATTGAATTTCAAATAATAACTTCACAATAATAGTAAGAAATAGTAACTTCACAATAATAAAAGTATGCCAAGGTATATATATATACAGGGTGTCCCAAAATTCGTGAAAATCCCGAAAGGGGGTGGTCCCTGAGACCATTCTAAGAGACATTTTCCTTTGCACCAATGTCAACTGCGGCTTTGTTTAGGAGTTATTAACGAAAAACACGGACCAATCAGAGCGCGACCTAGACGCGAGTTGGCACAGTCGGCCCGGCGCGCCAACTGTCTATTGCCCGACTGTCGCAACTCGCGTCTAGTTCGCGCTCTGATTGGTCCGTGTTTTTCGTTAATAACTCCTAAACAAAGCCGCGGATAACATTTTTGCAAAGGAAAATATCGCTTGAAATGGTCTCAGGAACCAACCCCTTTCGGGATTTTCACGAATTTTGGGACACCCTGTATATATATGTATACAAATTTATATAGATAAAGAAAAAGTCTATATTAAAAACTATAATAAAATATATACATAAAGAAACGAAATATACATAAAATATATACAACATAAGTCACTAATTATGTGGTAAAAATGGTATGAGTATCATTGGTCGCTGTCACTGTTACTATAATTGTCATCGGGTGATGTCGTCGTCGCGTTCTGTAAGTCAAATCGGAGTGAGTTAATGGAACTGTCATTGTCAGCAAGTAATAGGTATTGTTCAATATCTTTCAAAGGAAGCCTCGACTTCGTATGATTCGTATTGGTCTTCCTGCTTGTAGAAATCAAAGGATCTGAAGAAATTATAAGTGAATTTAAAAGGTCGGTATTTGAATTTACCCTACTATTCTTTCTAGTATGATTCAATCTATTTTTCCTAATTATTTTATGAGTGGCCTCCAGAGCCTCCTCGGAGAGCACTCCAATCTGGAGATCGAACGCAACTATGATTTGACAACTATGAAATAGCACCCTGTGTACAGTACTCGGCATATAATACCAAGCATAGTTGTCTAAATATAGTTTCAAGAGACCTCCAAATGTATCAACATTGATTCGCGCATCACAAGACAAAGTTCTCAAAATCAGATGAAAGTTGATTATTAACTCTTCATTCAAGCCAGTTATTTCAGAGCTGATCTGTGAATTGGCAAAAAATTTTCTGGCTGTGTTGCCATCATTCGAAGATCCGAATCCTGGTTTTGGCTTGTCCACAGTAAGTGATAAACGAGATTTGAAGGCCTGTTGGATACGTTTCTTGTTATTGTCAAATATTACTTTCAGAGCGTCACCCTTTACCTGCCATTTTTTGAACGGAAGTCGATATGAAATATGCAATAGACATTCAAAAAAACGAATCCAACAATGCAGTGTGGACAAACCAAAACGGTACTGCTCTGCCTCAGGAATTTTATCATACACCTTTTCTGTATTCATCTCCTTTGGAGTGGCTTTGCATATGTAGCACTTTGAACTGGAATTCGTTTCTGATAGAATGTTAGCCACCTTACCATCTATCATAGTGAAGTGAAACTGAAAAGTGATAGTCGCTTCGGTACCACTTGAATTAAATCGGTATGGGGAGAGGTTTTGTATTTCCGCTAATATCTGTGACTCCTGTTCCCTAATTAGGGCCTCACTCTCTTTCAGAAAGATAAGTTTGATAGGCCTACAAAAAAGGGTGGAGGAAGGATGAGTGTTTACCCACAAATCTCTATTCCCATGTACCAGTTTAAGAGGCACAAAAGCTATTACAAACAA